>NW_004797762.1:157142-162767 GCF_000002075.1 Aplysia californica | reverse complement strand
ATGACGAAAGCCTACTTTAAAAAAACCACTTGTCCGAAAGGAATCATATCATATTCATAACGATTTCCCTAGAAAAACTGTTCCCAGGGTGACTGCCAACCCGGCTTCTGAATTTTCAAGGGGGGGGGGAAGAGTCTCATCCATTCTCCAGGGGCATGTTACATAACAACGACAGTGCATGCTCCCTTTATATATTTTATATAATATATACACACACACACACGCATGTAGGTACATTGAATCCAGTCAACAACATGATGTCAGTGTGGCACTGGGATACTGTGACTTAGGCTTTTCAGTCTGTTCTTACTTATTCATATTTTCCCCTCATCATATTCGCTTAGCTTTATCTTCCCAGAGCATGGAACTTTTTGAATTTTTGAAATCCATCAATAAACCAAAAAGCAGAGCTGGTAAAGTACTTTTAAAAAGGTACTTAAGTACAAATTTAAGTACAATCTAAAATATGTACTTTAGTACAGTAAAAGTACTTTCCTGTAAAATGTACTTGAGTACAAGTACTTTTTAAAAAAGTACTTATGAGTACATTTTGAGTACTTTCTGCTAATATGCTAAAACACTTCAGTGCTAATGCAAAACATCATACTGAATAACATAAATCTAATATATTTGACAAATTTGGCCATTTATTACTAATAATGTAAACAGTATACAAAGCATTTGAATATATACGCACTGAACGTACGTGGAAATGGTGTGTGAAATTGAAATAAAACAACAACCAGCAAACAGACGCAACTAGTGAGTAAGTGATATCATGAATAGAACTTGTTTGAGCAAGACAATATGATCAAATGTAAGTCAGTCCTAGAGGTCAGAAAGTAGGAAAAGTATCCAAATTGGAAAATGTAGAGACAAAGTTGCTCCTAAGGAAATATAAAATTGATGAAAATGGCCAGCAAAAAAAAAGTGCATTGAATTCTTCATTAAAAAATCCTCAAGGAATCAAGGTAGCCTTAAGCACAAACCACAAAAAAAAAAAAAAAAGGAAAAAAAGAAATTTAGGTAGCGTAAAAAATTGTTAGATTGACATACATTGAGAACTCAGTTTCAGTTTCAATTGATTATAATAGTGGTAAGACAGATTTTGGTCACACTGTGTAGTCCACTGCAAACCAAAATAGGCCTACATGTAATTTCCTAGAGTCTAGTAAGTGTAGACTAACCAAAAATTCTCTACTACAGTAGTCTCCGCCTAAGATCCCAGTGTTCGGGAGCAAGGGAAATACGGGATCTTAGCTGACAAAGCGAAGAAAGAATCTATAATGGCCCGTGAACTGACGAGACCCCTGGGTAGGTTTATGACATATGGCGAGCAAAGAGTGGTCAACCTTGATGACCAATCACAGCAGCATGGTGGCAAGAGGCATGCCATAATGCCTGTCCAAAAATAGTAGCCTTCCATCTCTGATTGAGTACCCCCGCCTTTGTCGTTATGTACCATTACGTTGTGACCACACCAATTAAAATTCAGGCTGTCTCGCAAATTCGGGAATAGAGAAAAACTGCCTTCAACTTCAATGGTCAGGGAAGAGTTCACAGTTCCAAAAATTCTCTACTACAGTAGTCTCCGCCTAAGATCCCAGTGTTCGGGAGCAAGGGAAATACGGGATCTTAGCTGACAAAGCGAAGAAAGAATCTATAATGGCCCGTGAACTGACGAGACCCCTGGGTAGGTTTATGACATATGGCGAGCAAAGAGTGGTCAACCTTGATGACCAATCACAGCAGCATGGTGGCAAGAGGCATGCCATAATGCCTGTCCAAAAATAGTAGCCTTCCATCTCTGATTGAGTACCCCCGCCTTTGTCGTTATGTACCATTACGTTGTGACCACACTAATTAAAATTCAGGCTGTCTCGCAAATTCGGGAATAGAGAAAAACTGCCTTCAACTTCAATGGTCAGGGAAGAGTTCACAGTTCGATGTGATCCTGTCTGGAGCAAACTTGTAGGCCCTACCCACCCAGCGAGTGATGAAAGTTCAGGTGGCAAGCTCAGATGCGAGTGCGATGTTTGGGGAAAAGAAACGAACATCGGCCAGTTCACACCTCAGTGTGATCCTGTCTGGGGATCAGTGTACCGTTTCACAGAGTTTTACAACGCTTGTGATCACATTCACGAGAGTGGCTGATCTTTCATGCGACGGGCAGTTCTTTAATCTCAACGTTTAACTCTTGGTTGATCGGCTGTGCCCGTCCGGGTGTTTGTTCCGTAAATTATGATCAGAAATGCTTCACTTATTCTTTCATTTAGCTTCAAAAGTACTCAAAAGTACTTTTATAAAAAGTATCGGAGTACAGTTAAAGTACAGGTTCTCAAAATGTACCGGAGTACAGTAAAAGTACCGAAAATTGTAACGTAAGTACAAGTACCGGAGTACTTGTACTCCGTTACAACCAGCTCTGCCAAAAAGTTACGAATTTTTTAATCAATTAATTTTTGGTACACTTTTATATAATGAAAAATCCCCAAAATATGGGACGTTCTTTGGTGAGTTTTGAGACAATATTCATCATAACTCACTGATTTCTCTGAGTATTTAAAAGAAACTTGGCAACCCAGTACAATTTCTAGTGCAGAATCTAGTCCTGCTTTCAGATTTTTCATAGCTATCCTATTTTTTGAGTTATGAAGACGTTTATAGGTAAAAATGTGGCAGTTTTCCGTGCGTTTTGAGACAATATTTGTCAAGCTCGCCTTTTTCTTGGAACATGTAAATGAAACTTGGCAGTCTCGTACATTTTTAAATGCAGAATCTAGTCATGCTGTCAGATTTTTTTATGTCTGTCATACTTTTTGAGTTGTAAAGACATTAACAGGTAAAAAAGTGGCATTCTTTACAGATTTACAAAGATTATCAGTCATATGTTCTCCTAAAGTCATGATATTTGAATGAAACTTGGCAGCATAAAAGGTTCCTCCTTGCCAAGCAATGCTCTGGATCAATTTGTCACAAAAATGTAAGTAGAGAGCTATTAGTCTAATAAATCCAGTTCTGTACTAGTAAATGCATGCATACTTTGTTTTATAGAAAATATGATCGTCTCTGTGTAGATCCATTGTTGGACAGTGTCCTATTGTGTGGTAGATTAAGATGCGTTTTGATAATAATATAGTTTACAAGTCATGGGAATATTTTGCATGTGTAGGCTACAACTCATACTATAAATGTAACTTATTTACCCACCCCCCTCTCTCTCTCTCACGCGCGCACACACACACATGCACGCGCGCACGCGTGAACGATAACAATGTATAAACGGGACTATCTTCCCAGACTGGACAAAATAAGTACCATACTCTTTAGAACAATCTTAATGCCTAATTTTTCCAAACAGAGCACACAGGACGAGTCCAAGTGTGTGTTTTCCCAAGAGGGGGGAATAGGCTTTCACAACGCAAACACAATGCCATACCACTTCTCAAGATGTTTGCTTTTCTGTTTCTATTCTTCTGTCTTGCAATCAAGCAAATAAAAATGACTATATCTATTGTATTGTGACTAAAATGAAAAAAAAAAACGCAAGTTATCAAGGCCCCCGTTTAGTTTTCAAGTACCCTCCCCCCCTTTCCGGTTCACATAAGCGGGGCCTCGTTTGTAGCGCCCGAGGCGACCGATGGCTGATGATGTCACTCAGTGGAAATTTCCCAGCCGCCGGTCATTCACCCAGCAGGCGCAAATGGCAATGCCGCTTTTTCCCTTAGTTACTCCCACATTTTTTAAGATTACGCGAAAACCGCTAAACACAGAAGCATGAAATTTTAAGGGAATAAAGAAAAATGGTGTACAACGTATTAGTCAGTTTGACAAATCACAGCCCCGAAAAATCTTCAAAGCACACCACATCAACCACTTTCGCAAACGTTTTCGACTACTTCTTGGATGGGTACAAAGTTGTCAAACTGCATACTACGAGATTGACCTCTTTTCTGACTGGCTGCCAAGTTTCATTCATATCCATTTACGAAAAGCGGCGCGAGAGCGAGATGAAGACAACAACCTTTGCGTTAGTGCGTAGCGTCCCACGAAACACCCCCGCTGCGGGGGCCAAAAAATCGGCAGAACAAAACGCGCTCGGTGGGCATTGATTTAATGTAATATAATCCTGTACTTTTTTTTTTAATTACGCACATTTAGGGTTAAAATAGCCAATCTTCTTCGGACAGGTGGACACACGCCCTTATTTGTTAACTTTTATGATTGTTTATGGGCTATTCTAATTTTGATTTCACTCTATTGTGAAACCTGTCTTATTCACGTTTTTACACTCATCTAAAAATCTTCAGACTAGCTCTTGAAAATTGAAATTGATCTAGATCCGAAAATTTGCTCCTTCCCAGACCTCGCAGAATGGCAGTATAAAAGTTGGCTCTGAACTCTCACAAACAAGCAAAAAATCACGAGAGAGGAAGCCGGAAACCGTTCGGAGAAATAAAGATCGGCACTATTTCTCCGAAAGTTCGGAGAAATAGTCACTTTGTTTTTTTATTCGGACTCGAGTCCGAATTTATAAAGATGGCCTTTCTAACAAGGAAGAGGCTAGCCATACTTATTCTAAATATGATGGCTAGACTGACCATTTAAAAAAAATAGGACTACTGAATTGTAAATATAAATTTTTAGTGTGCAGTACCTAAAGTATTTGTATTTGAGACAAAACCAGGTGCCTTAATGACAGTGCATGTATTTTAACGAAGTGACTATTCGGACTCGAGTCCGAATATGAAAAAATGTTATTCGGACTCTGCTTCTTGTTCAGCATGACATCACTTCCGACTTCCTGTGACTCGTGACTCCGGCTTCCTGTCCTGCCTTACTCGTGACTCGCCTCAGGCTGGGTAGAGACCGGGATCACTTCGGGCAAAATGGCGTTAAATTGTGCTGGAGCTGAGTTTTTATCTTATGATGAATTTGAGTTATAGCGCTTCTAATAAATGTTTATTTGTCAAGAGGCCTGCACACGTGTCGTGTGGCTGTGTGTGCGTGTCGGGGAAGGGGGGGCACTATCGTTTCGGGCGTTGAACGTCGCATACGCACCAGTCTCCCCCCCCCCCAACGGCAACTGATCATTTATTACAATAATAAGCTAGTCTTGACGTAGATCTACGTAATGAATTGTGCGCTGGTCTATGGAATCAAAAGTTGCCGTATGCTCGGCTCTACGCAGCAACACAACTTTTTCTTGGTAAACAATCGAGATGACACAGGCTTGTGTATTTGAATGAATCTGTCTTTTTTTTTTTGCACAGCTCATAATATGCAGGTGTCAGGTGATCTGCTAATCTTCAATTTTACCTTTTTCTACAACAAAGAAAGTGGGAAACATGGGGGGTGGGGGGTTGTATCAATGAGGCGGCGGGCATCGGATCGGCAGATAAGGTGCGGGAGAAACTAAAAAATGGCGGAAAATTGGAGGCACTGAACGCTAGATCTATAGACTATAGAATGAAGACACTTCCTTTTTTCCGGACCCGAGTCCGAATATGAATTTTTTAAAATCCGGACTCAGGTCCAAATATGAATTTTTTTAAGGCCGGCACTATTTCTCCGAACGTTCGGGAAAATAAAGCTAGGCACTATTTCTCCGAACGTTCGGGAAAG
>NW_004797762.1:152832-157042 GCF_000002075.1 Aplysia californica | reverse complement strand
ACATTGAGAACTCAGTTTCAGTTTCAATTGATTATAATAGTGGTAAGACAGATTTTGGTCACACTGTGTAGTTCACTGCAAACCAAAATAGGCCTACATGTAATTTCCTAGAGTCTAGTAAGTGTAGACTAACCAAAAATTCTCTACTACAGTAGTCTCCGCCTAAGATCCCAGTGTTCGGGCGCAAGGGAAATACGGGATCTTAGCTGACAAAGCGAAGAAAGAATCTATAGTGGCCCGTGAACTGACGAGACCCCTGGGTAGGTTTATGACACATGGCGAGCAAAGAGTGGTCAACCTTGATGACCAATCACAGCAGCATGGTGGCAAGAGGCATGCCATAATGTTATACCGTACACTCATTCGCATATCGTTTCGAGATCTTTATCTACGTTTATCAGTTGCCCCTCCCCTTTACCTGTCCAAAAATAGTAGCCTTCCATCTCTGATTGAGTACCCCCGCCTTTGTCGTTATGTACCATTACGTTGTGACCACACCAATTAAAATTCAGGCTGTCTCGCAAATTCGGGAATAGAGAAAAACTGCCTTCAACTTCAATGGTCAGGGAAGAGTTCACAGTTCGATGTGATCCTGTCTGGAGCAAACTTGTAGGCCCTACCCACCCAGCGAGTGATGAAAGTTCAGGTGGCGAGCTCAGATGCGAGTGCGATGTTTGGGGAAAAGAAACGAACATCGGCCAGTTCACACCTCGGTGTGATCCTGTCTGGGAATCAGTGTACCGTTTCACGGAGTTTTACAACGCTTGTGATCACATTCACGAGAGTGGCTGATCTTTCATGCGACAGGCAGTTCTTTAATCTCAACGTTTAACTCTTGGTTGATCGGCTGTGCCCGTCCGGGTGTTTGTTCCGTAAATAATGATCAGAAATGCTTCACTTATTCTTTCATTTAGCTTCAAAAGTACTCAAAAGTACTTTTATAAAAAGTATCAGAGTACAGTTAAAGTACAGGTTCTCAAAATGTACCGGAGTACAGTAAAAGTACCGAAAATTGTAACGTAAGTACAAGTACCGGAGTACTTGTACTCCGTTACAACCAGCTCTGCCAAAAAGTTACGAATTTTTTAATCAATTAATTTTTGGTACACTTTTATATAATGAAAAATCCCCAAAATATGGGACGTTCTTTGGTGAGTTTTGAGACAATATTCGTCATAACTCGCTGATTTCTCGGAGTATTTAAAAGAAACTTGGCAACCCAGTACAATTTCTAGTGCAGAATCTAGTCCTGCTTTCAGATTTTTCATAGCTATCCTATTTTTTGAGTTATGAAGACGTTTATAGGTAAAAATGTGGCAGTTTTCCGTGCGTTTTGAGACAATATTTGTCAAGCTCGCCTATTTCTTGGAACATGTAAATGAAACTTGGCAGTTTCATACATTTTTTTATGCAGAATCTAGTGATGCTGTCAGATTTTTTTTATGTCTGTCATACTTTTTGAGTTGTAAAGACATTAACAGGTAAAAAAGTGGCATTCTTTATAGATTTACAAAGATTATCAGTCATATGTTCTCCTAAAGTCATGATATTTGAATGAAACTTGGCAGCATAAAAGGTTCCTCCTTGCCAAGCAATGCTCTGGATCAATTTGTCACAAAAATGTAAGTAGAGAGCTATTAGTCTAATAAATCCAGTTCTGTACTAGTAAATGCATGCATACTTTGTTTTATAGAAAATATGATCGTCTCTGTGTAGATCCATTGTCCGACAGTGTCCTATTGTGTGGTAGATTAAGATGCGTTTTGATAATATAGTTTACAAGTCATGGGAATATTTTGCATGTGTAGGCTACAACTCATACTATAAATGTAACTTATTTACCCACCCCCCTCTCTCTCTCTCACGCGCGCACACACACACATGCACGCGCGCACGCGTGAACGATAACAATGTATAAACGGGACTATCTTCCCAGACTGGACAAAATAAGTACCATACTCTTTAGAACAATCTTAATGCCTAATTTTTCCAAACAGAGCACACAGGACGAGTCCAAGTGTGTGTTTTCCCAAGAGGGGGGAATAGGCTTTCACAACGCAAACACAATGCCATACCACTTCTCAAGATGTTTGCTTTTCTGTTTCTATTCTTCTGTCATGCAATCAAGCAAATAAAAATGACTACATCTATTGTATGGTGACTAAAATGCAACAAAAACGCAAGTTATCAAGGCCCCCGTTTAGTTTTCAAGTACCCTTCCCCTCCTTTCCGGTTCACATAAGCGGGGCCTCGTTTGTAGCGCCCGAGGCGACCGATGGCTGATGATGTCACTCAGTGGAAATTTCCCAGCCGCCGGTCATTCACCCAGCAGGCGCAAATGGCAATGCCGCTTTTTCCCTGAGTTACTCCCACATTTTTAAAGATTACGCGAAAACCGCTAAACACAGAAGCATGAAATTTTAAGGGAATAAAGAAAAATGGTGTACAACGTATTAGTCAGTTTGACAAATCACAGCCCCGAAAAATCTTCAAAGCACACCACATCAACCACTTTCGCAAACGTTTTCGACTACTTCTTGGATGGGTACAAAGTTGTCAAACTGCATACTAGGAGATTGACCTCTTTTCTGACTGGCTGCCAAGTTTCATTCATATCCATTTACGAAAAGCGGCGCGAGAGCGAGATGAAGACAACAACCTTTGCGTTAGTGTGTAGCGTCCCACGAAACACCCCCGCTGCGGGGGCCAAAAAATCGGCAGAACAAAACGCGCTCGGTGGGCATTGATTTAATGTAATATAATCCTGTACTTTTTTTTTTGAATGACGCACATTTAGGGTTAAAATAGCCAATCTTCTTCGGACAGGTGGACACAAGCCCTTATTTGTTAACTTTTATGGTTGTTTATGGGCTATTCTAATTTTGATTTCACTCTATTGTGAAACCTGTCTTATTCACGTTTTTACACTCATCTAAAAATCTTCAGACTAGCTCTTGAAAATTGAAATAGATCTAGATCTAGACCCAAAAATTTGCTCCTTCCCAGACCTCGCAGAATGGCAGTATAAAAGTTGGCTCTGAACTCTCACAAACAAGCAAAAAATCACGAGAGAGGAAGCCGGAAACCGTTCGGAGAAATAAAGATCGGCACTATTTCTCCGAACGTTCGGGAAAATAAAGCTAGGCACTATTTCTCCGAACGTTCGGAGAAATAGTCACTTTGTTTTTTTATTCGGACTCGAGTCCGCCGTACTTAATGACGGCTAGACTGGCAGTCTAGCCGTACTTATTCTAAATATGATGGTAGACTGACCATTTAAAAAAAATAGGACTACTGAATTGTAAATATAAATTTTTAGTGTGCAGTACCTAAAGTATTTGTATTTGAGACAAAACCAGGTGCCTTAATGACAGTGCATGTATTTTAACGAAGTGACTATTCGGACTCGAGTCCGAATATGAAAAAATGTTATTCGGACTCTGATTCTTGTTCAGCATGACATCACTTCCGACTTCCTGTGACTCGTGACTCCGGCTTCCTGTCCTGCCTTACTCGTGACTCGCCTCAGGCTGGGTAGAGACGGGGATCACTTCGGGCAAAATGGCGTTAAATTGTGCTGGAGCCGAGTTTTTATCTTATGATGAATTTGAGTTATAGCGCTTCTAATAAATGTTTATTTGTCAAGAGGCCTGCACACGTGTCGTGTGGCTGTGTGTGCGTGTCGGGGAAGGGGGGGCACTATCGTTTCGGGCGTTGAACGTCGCATACGCGCCAGTCTCCCCCCCCCCCCCCAACGGCAACTGATCATTTATTACAATAATAAGCTAGTCTTGACGTAGATCTACGTAATGAATTGTGCGCTGGTCTATGGAATCAAAAGTTGCCGTATGCTCGGCTCTACGCAGCAACACAACTTTTTCTTGGTAAACAATCGAGATGACACAGGCTTGTGTATTTGAATGAATCTGTCTTTTTTTTTTGCACAGCTCATAATATGCAGGTGTCAGGTGATCTGCTAATCTTCAATTTTACCTTTTTCTACAACAAAGAAAGTGGGAAACATGGAGGGTGGGGGGTTGTATCAATGAGGCGGCGGGCATCGGATCGGCAGATAAAGTGCGGGAGAAACTAAAAAATGGCGGAAAATTGGAGGCACTGAACGCTAGATCTATAGAATGAAGACACTTCCTTTTTTCCGGACCCGAGTCCGAATATGAATTTTTTTTTAGGCCGGCACTATTTCTCCGAA
>NW_004797762.1:139193-150175 GCF_000002075.1 Aplysia californica | reverse complement strand
ACACACACACACACACACACACACACACACACACACACACACATGTGTGCCTTGATTTAGCAGAAATGTTTGATTCGGTAGCTCTATCATATATTATAATATTAACCTGTATTGTTGTGATTGTTGTAGAATCACATACCTTCTATAAGCTGATTTTCTTATTAAATTTTAACGACTTGTTTGGGGGGTTCATAAACGCAGTTTACAAATTAAAAGAATTATAAAGGCTTAATATTTTTTACTTGTAGTTTAAATCAATAAACTTTCAAGTTAATCCATTTGTGGCAGTCTAATACAATACCATGAAACACCAATTCAAGACAGATTATTTCCCCCGAAATAAATATTTAAAATAGGCACCAGGATCTGTTATTTTTTAAATGCGATTTATCAAAAAGTTAGTATCGAATGCGAACATTAATTTTGTGGCAACAAAGGGTATCGAGTACTAAAAAACTAAAAAAGTAAAGAATGTGAAACAATAATAAATGAGAAAATTCTACATTTGATGTTCATTTGATAAATTGAATATAAAACATATGAGATACAAATATAGACACTTTAAGTTGTAGTGTTTTATTGTTAAAAAGCAACACAACTGTTTTTCTCCATTTGAGAAGAGCATTTTATTTCGTTTTCACGGAATATCTGTGACGTTTTAGTTTTGAAAGTACAAAGTTGCGATAACTCTCAATGTTGAATGTTGATGTGTTCAGTGTTCGTGTTTTCATTGTTGACATGGCATAGAACTTGACTTAGTTTCCCATATTAACTAGATCTAGTACTCTATTGACTATCATATAACATTAAGTAAGTGGACGGGTGTGAACAAGAACATCTTGAGGGTGAAAGAAGTGGAAAGTTTTTGTTTAGTCACTTGAACTTACCCAGAAAGATGCTATCGGACTTGATAATATGCGGGTAAGTCTTCCAACTTTCTTGAAGCTTCTCTTCCTAATCCTAATCCTAGCCTACCAACTTTTTAAGTAGATTAAATCTAGACTAGATTTCTAGATCTAGATCCATTTCAAGTTAATTGACTGAGCCTCTTCTTGTACTTGTCCAAGTCAAACACGGGACTCTTTGGAAACGAAGTATACATACAGACCCGGTAACCGGGAACAAAGTACAAAGTCACGAAGTAGCCTACAGACCCAGTAGGCTAGTAGGGGAAATCTTTTGTGATTTCGGAAAGTTTCAGCGCCCAGACCCGGTATAGTGTGTGTGTATGTGTGTGTGTGTGTGTGTGAGAGAGAGAGAGGAGGGGGTAGAGAACAGGGCACTACTTGGATATATGGTATGGTGGTCCCGAACTTTAGGGACAGGGAAATATAACCCAGAGAAAATCTAGATTCTAGATCTAGAATCTAGAATCTAGTTTTGGACCCCAACGACGATTACTTCTGGTTCTAAGTCCAAACGAATACTTTTTTATTCGCGTGCCGGAGAGAGGGTATTTATTTTTCTCGAAAACACCCGAAAACGCTAGGCTAGGAAACACTCGAAAACACTAGGAATCACTCGAAATCACCTTTGTACCTTTGGATGAAATCATCATTTTAGTATCAGAAGGCAGCCTAGAATCAAAGATTAGGCTATGCTAGAAGGGAGTGTGTATAGTGTATACAGACCGGGTAACCGGGAACAAAGTCACAAAGTATACAGACCCGGCAGGGGAACTCTTTTGTGATTTCGGAAAGTTTCAGCTCCCTCTTGGCTCAGGGTAGACCTGGGTTCTTCTAGATCTATGGCCTAGGTCTAGATATTTAGACTGACAGACATGAATCATTGATCTAGTTTCGAGGCTAGCCTAGATCTAGATCTAAATGAAGAGATGTCTTTTCGATGAACGATTGTTTTTCCTCCGTTTTGGAGTTGGAGGAATCACAATTTGAAGAAAAAAACAATGTCATAATTTCAATCGGGCAGTCACTCTCTCTCTCTCTCCTCTGTGTATCGCTCGCCTTCTCTTTTTCTTTGTTTGTCTGTTTTTCTTTCTCCCCACCTATTTCCCACTCTATCTTTCTCTCGTTCCCTCCTGCCAACTGGGGCATGTCATATTAGGTACCAGAAACTAAATTTTCAAACTAGCTGTATGCCAAATTTATCTGTTCCATTTGAAAGGCCTATATCCACTGAGCATTTTGGTACCATTCTTTAACATCTCCGTCAATTTTAAAGAAAATTGTAGTTGTTTTGATCAAATTTATTAAAGTCAGTCACTGGCTGCAACCCCATGTTTGACAGTCAATAAAAAAAGTACTAAGTGCACTAAACATCCACATTAACAGAGTACAATCACTATAACAAATATATGGAGCGTAATTTTTTTCAAGACTGTGAGATCTTTACAAATCAGTATTTTATCGCCTCAAACACGATGATCTGTCTTTATTTCGACAAAAACATCGAGCGTTGACCCGGCCGGCGCTGCACCGGCCCCCGCGGCGAGCGAGTCGGCTTATACTGTAGTGTACCCCGCGTGTGGGGTCACATGCTTTCCGAGTCTCGCGGAAGGATTGATGAAAAATAATTCCAACTTAATTACTTTATTATAATAGAAAATAAACTGATCTTTTAATTAATTGATATGTTTTATAAGCCGGTATTTTACATATTTTGTGTAAAAAGTGATCTTTAAACATTTTGACGGTATTTTTAAAAGCTTTCTATAAAGACACCAAAGGCTAAACTTATATCACGGGAAAGCCCGTTTAAAGCTCTACAGTTCTCCACCAATGAAAAGACGGTATTTAATCAACCCCTCGTTCCGCGAAGCATTTGAATGCACGCGTGTCAATTTTTCAACCAGCCGACCTCGCATTCCGACAGCGAGGGGCTTAGCTTTCGTCGGCGATTCTCCAGCTCCTAATAATCGGACATATAAACAACTTACACCATTGCAACGAGGAAAAGCTGAACGTTTACAAGGTGTACGGCATTTGGTGTTTTATAACGAAAGAGCAAAGAAACAGGGATCGGAATTAACCCGATTTTACCGATACCGCGCGGTCGGAAGGCCGCGAGTGCCCGCGAGGCGGTGTTTACGCTACCTAGTCATATATACATTTTGCTAGCACCTCTCTTCTCTCTCTCTCTCTCTCTCTCTCTCTCTCTCTCTCTCTCTCTCTCTCTCTCTCTCTCTCCCCCCCCCTCTCTCTCTCTCTCTCTCCCCCCCCTCTCTCTCTCTCTCTCTCTCTCTCTCTCTCTCTCTCTCTCTCTCTCTCTCTCTCTCTCTCTCTCTCTCTCTCTCTCCCCCCCTCTCTCTCCCCCCCTCTCTCTCTCTCTCTCTCTCTCCCCCCCCTCTCTCTCTCTCTCTCTCTCTCTCTCTCTCTCTCTCTCTCTCTCTCGGTGGCAAAGACAATCTCGTCACGGCCATGAGACGAAAATCGAGGCTTTGGTTGGTAAACGTCCTGGGGTAAGGTATCAAAGGGATTTCGAGTGATTCCTGGTGTTTTCGAGTGTTTTCTAGTGTTTTTGAGCGTTTTCGAGAAAAATAAACACCGCAGAGAGATAGCCTTTCAAACCTAGAGATCTAATTGCAAAACATCAAATCGTGGTCAAATTCAGGGGGGCGAAACACCCCCATGTTTTGTGTTTTTTTTAAGTCAGGGGGGCAACCCCCCTTGCCTTGTGAAAAACAAGTGAAATTTTACTGCTCATTTTGTAGGCTAGAGGCTACTGATAAAACATAAAACATTGATACCAACTATTTAAATCAGTATCGATATTTCAGTAGGTAGGCCTACACAAAAGTCGGGACCACCATATTCAAGTAGTGCCGAGAAGAGGGGGAAGTGCTAGAAAATATCACATGCCCCATTTGACAGGAGGGAATCATGAGAGAAAGAGTGGGGAAGTAGGTGGGGGAGAAAGAAAGACAGAGACAAACAAAGAGAAAGAGAAGACGAGCGATACATAGAGAGAGAGAGGCAGGCAAAAAAAGGGGAGAGAGACAGAGAAATAAAGACGGTGACTGCTCGATTGAAATTATGACATTGTTGTTTTCTTCAAATTGTCTAAGTGATTCCTCCTACTCCAAAACGGAGGAAAAAGGATGGTTCATCGAAAAGACATTCGCAGTCTTTATTTAAATCTAGATCTAGGCCTCGAAACAAGATCTATGATTTATGTCTGTCTGTCTACTAACTGTCTATCTAGATCTAAACCTAGGCCATAGATCTTTAAAAGAAAAACCTAGGTACTAGGTAGGTCTACCCTGAACCAAGAGGGCGCTGAAACTTTCCGAAATCACAAAAGATTTCCCCTACCGGGTCTGTATGCTTCATGGCTTTGTTCCCGGTTACCGGGTCTGTATACACTTCCCTTTGGAAATTGCCTTCCCGTTTGTTTCTAGATCTAGGTATCTAGATCTAAATCTATATCTACACAGATCTAAGATACAGAAGTGATTGCTACGGACAAAAAAGTGGCCATGTTATGTAAGTGTTGGCGCTTTTTTGGTAGTTCCCACCCCGCAATTCTTATTCACTGGTTTTGGTCCCAGAAGTAGGGGGGGGGGGGAGGTTTCAGGGGGGCTTAATAAAAGTATGGTTGGGGGTTTCATGGGGTGCCCCCTGAATTTTACCATAAATTTAATGTTTTGCAGTTGTTAGGTTTGATAACTTAGCTTGCCGCGCATCAAACGTAGATCTATGTAGATCTAGGCTCAAGTCTAATATGGGGGGGGGGGGGGGAACCACAGAGAAAGCACCGCTAAGTGACCCCTACGACCGTTAGCCAGTAATTGTAATATTTTTCTGCCTTTTTTGTATTAAATATTCTTTTTGACCGGATTGAACTTTGATGGACCCACAGTGTTTACATGTGTATGTGCAAGATACCAGTGAACTCGTCACACGGGGAAGTCATCACATACCTCCAGTGATCTCGTCATGTAGGTTTGTGGGGCAAATTCGGCCACGGGTAAACTTCAACGCTGCCCCAACCTAGACTTGGCTTTTGTGCATCATTTGACCCATGTGTCGTTGCACATTTGATTCAATCTAAAAATAAAATCTGTGCTTCCTTGGTTTCCACTTGTTTTTATTTTTTAGTCAAAAAGCTCCAGAAAACTCCGTCTTCGCATACTTTTCACACTAAAAAGCTGGTGCAAATTCGACAGGGCGAAAAGAGGCAACTTCGACAGGAGGTGAAGCAAAAGTTAGGCCTTCTATCAGATTAAATAATTTGAAGGGGAAAAAGCTCAGAAAAGGAGGAAGACAGACAACGGTAAATTTATAGAAAAGGCCCATTTGTATGCCAGCTTTTTTTACTCAACTTCTGTTTTTGTTTCCGATTGTGCACATAGATCTATGTTATAAATTTGTAAGGCGTTAGCTCGGGACCATTTTTCCCGAAGAGTGCCATTCACTGTTATTTGGATACTTTTTTCCGGTAAACTGGCCGCACGTTTTTCAGCTGTGACGACTTCGGCGTCTGACGAGTTCACTGGTCCCCTATGCGCACAAGCCATAACAGTGAGTGGGGGGTTTTAGGGTTTTCTTACAGAGTCTGCTGTTACGTGGTCCACTGTTTAGTAGTATTTTCCTATATGCGGGTCATCCATATATTGCCGAATTTTAAAACGGCATAACTTTTTTATTTAGGAACTGATTCTTTTAATTAGAAAAACGTCTCTTAGAATTGAAAACTCTTTCCTAGGTACCAAATAAAGATGAGCTAAAGCGAAAAATAAATTTTTCATTGGCATTGCTTCAATTTATGTGTAAAGCGCAGAGCTGGCTGTCGAAAGGGGATGCGCTGACAATGCAATTATTATTATTGTTATTGTATTATTATTATTATTATTATTATTATTATTATATTATAAGACAAATGAACAAGTTTAGCATGATTCCAATACCCCAAATGCCCCCAAATTGATGATCGCCTGATTCTACTGTGTTATGACACATTTATTTCAGGGGTTTTATGATCACAGTTTTGTTTGATCCTGAATCCTGGTCCCAAATTTCTGAACATGACATATGTCATATGTGTATGAATAGGAGAAATTAATGGTATTATTTTACTTTCTCACTTCCATCTCAATAATCTCATGCTCATTGTAGTACAGCACTTTTTTTTGGTTCATTTTTATGTTTTACACTAATTTTGGCATTGTTTCTGTTGCAAATTACTAGATTTGGAAATGTTTTATGATTTTTCTAGGAACTGTATATTTCTGAGCCCAGTTGAGTTGAGTTGTAATTTTGTGCGTATTTAAAAAAAATACTAGGCCCCGTAAAATAATGCATCTCTGCATGCGGATGTGAAAGTAGAGAGATGTATAAAATTTGTTTAATCAACCATCACATAATCACATTCGCTACATTCGCTAGTCTTTTTCAAACTTTTTATCATAATAAATTATTAATATTACCAGTTGACTATCATCATTGAAAGAAGCATAAATTACAATAGGGGGCTCTCGTAATGTTAAATGTGTCCTGCGTGCTCATATGGCCGGCCTTATACAGTTGTGAGCGCCATAAAACACTCACCAAAAAAATTACCAATCTAGTAAGGGAAATAACTCATCTCAATTGAGCAAACATTATAGAGACAAAGAGTCGATTCCCTTCTATTGTCCTTTAACTTTGGTTCCAATAGTGTTTATCACTCTCTTACTCCTAGAATCTTTTGACTTAGACCCTTTGCAATGAAGAAAAGAAAATGGGATGGAGTGTGTTGGAAAGGGGCGAGTTTAATGGTTAAGATATGATATACCAGATATTTTTAAAACATTTTAGAAATTATATATATATGTACATATTTTTATGTATATATACATATGTGTATGTACAGGATAAGGGTTGGGGATGTTCCCTCCATTGTGCCCTTGCTTTGATTCTTCACAATATGTGAGGCATGCGGACAAAATGAGTTGCTTCTCGTAATCCACAAATGAAAATATTGACCCAAAATCGATACTTGGGTCAAATTTGTAGATTTTCTACAGATGACATATTCAATTCTTTAAGTATAAATTTACCAGCAGCTGAAAGAGCCATCACCATTTTGCCAAATGTTCAAAAGTACATTTCATGTATAAAAAAGGGAAATTACAGTGAGCCAACTTGTAAAAGTTACAAGACTGTAGTGGAGCATGCAGACGACAAGTTGTTGTTGGCAAAACTGGAATCTTTTGGGTTTTTTAGCCAAGATTGTCAGACCATTTTTGACAAAATTTCAAGCCAATGAACCTCTGGCTCCTTTCTTGACAACAGAGCTTTTTTCCATTGTCAAGAGACTTTACAGTCTAATTTTGGATCCTTCATTTTTTTTAACCTTGACAAAGCCAGACACAAAAGCCCAAACCTAAGGACCTGAAAACAGACCAATTAAAAAATCACAAGAGTATTGATGTTGGACACAGGGCAGAAAAAGTATTGGAGAAAGAAAAAGCAAAACTTTCAAGTCTTCAAGTGATGACTTTTAAGATGAAGTTTCAGAAATTTGTTCTGAGCTGTATTGAAAAACTCCTGAAGAAAAGTCCATTGAATTATGCATTGGCCAGGTCAATTACATGTTTGAACCCACAAGTTATGAGTTCTGATGATGCAACAGGGCTTTTCAAGGATATAAAAGAGATGAACAAACAAGGATGGGTGGATGATGATGATGTTGATGAAGCCTGCTACCAGTATGAGACCTTAAAGGACAGATTGGCACCAATTTCTTTCTCTGCCAATGGGAGGTTAGGTGAGTTTCTTAATCTTCATGGCAACTTGAATGAACAACCACAGCTGAAAAAAGTTATTGAAAAAATCCTTCTTTTGAGTCATGGCAATTCACAGGTTGAGAGAGGCTTCTCAGTGAACAAAGAAGTAACTGTTGAAAATTTACATGAACAATCCCTAATTGCCAGAAGACTGATATGTCAATGGAAGACCTGCCTCTCAAATTCACATTTCCAAAGAACTTATGACTTCCAGTAGCAAAGCCTGGCATAAGTATCAAGAAGCTCTGGAACAGAAAAGAAAGTCAGCAGCTGAAACAAAATTGAACAAAGAAAGGAAAAGAAAGCTTGATGAAGTAAAAGAACTAACACACAAGAAGAGAAAGATGGAGTTGGACATTGACATGTTGATTAGAACTGCTGATGACATGAATGAAATGGCAGAGGCAGCAAGTAACAAGCAGGCACATGACTTAATTGTGAAAAGCAATGCCATGAGAAAAGACGCAAAAGAGAAACGAAAGGAGTTGATCGACCTCTGTGCTCATTTAGATGAAAAGAAGGCAGAGCTGAAAGCTATGTAAATAAGAACAGAGAACTGTAAATAGTTGTATATAGTTTCTAAAAATGAACTGTGAAGTAATTGACTTTTAACTATAAATGATAATGAACCAGAGCACCATGGAAGTAATGGAAACACAGTGGAAGAATTGATATAATCAAGGCTCAAGGGCTGTAGGACATGATGTGCTGTCAATTCTGATGATGTTTTTGGTAAGTCATACCCACATTTCTTCATTTATAGCCTGTTGCGTAACATTAAATTAGTGTGTTGAATGTTGGTAGGATTTTTGTATCAGGTGGTAGGATTTTTTAAGGTAGGATATTGCTGGACACCCAGCTTTTATTATTTCATGCTTATAAATTATAAAGACTTCACCTTTTTGCGTGATGTGTTTATTTCCATAGAGGGCTCGAATCTGAGAAGTAACTCATTTTGTCAGCATGCTTCACA
This sequence comes from Aplysia californica, assembly GCF_000002075.1. NCBI lineage: Eukaryota > Metazoa > Mollusca > Gastropoda > Aplysiida > Aplysiidae > Aplysia > Aplysia californica. The sequence continues at coordinate 141,476 of NW_004797762.1, read as the reverse complement.
TTTGTGTACGGGTATGTCCAGGGTAAGGGTTGGGGATGTTTCCTCCATTGTGCCCTTGCTTTGCTTCTTCCCAATATTCCAGATAGTGTGTTGCTCTAGCAGCTAAATGTGTGGCATTATGGATGCTTCCTTCCAATTCCAATGACTGAACTGTTGTTCAAGTTAATGAAAGACCATTTTTATATCCGACCTGTTTAAGAAGAAAAGTCTTTTATTTTTTGTAGTCCTTGTATGACTTTTACAAACATATATATACTGGTTGGAGTGTTATTTCAGAAGTTAATTTTTTTTCTGTTAAAAAAATGTTTTAGTAAGTGTTTTACGGCGCTCACAACTCTATCAGGTCATATAAGTGTCAAAGATTAGAGGTGTTACAAGAGAGTAACAAACACAAAAATGAAGGAGAGGAGATAAAGACGATAGATGCTTGATAGGAAAGAAGAAACAAGCCACACCACAGCTCCCACCAACCACCCACTGTATATATATATAAAAAGGATGAAACTTTTGGTTATTGATTTATTGTACATTATAAATATTTTACACCCTCATTGGCACAATTTAGATTGGGGGGGGGGGGGAGGGGCGAGGGGGTCAGGTTGTTTCAACCCTGCCTCTCAGATCATATTGGGATGTGTGGGATACTGCATAGCAGAAGAAAACTTGAAATAGTCATTACTTATCTTCAGGTTGGGATTCATCAGACTCACATCTTTTGCATTCAGGGCCAATAGTCTTATCATTTTGATAGGAAAATGTTGTTTACTGAGGGTCTTTGTTGCTCTTTACGCAACACCAAACTGAAAATGTTTAATGTGTCCCGCCCACTCATATGACTTTATGCAGTGCTGCAAAACATTTACCAAAAAAAAAAAAAAAAAAACAACCAAAAAAAAAAAAAAGCAAAAATACATGTGAATAGGAAGTGTCTGATTGGATACAGGTTTTTCATTTTTGCTAATACTTCTTAACTCTTACCTAAGGGTTATTCCTTCTTTTGTACGCTGCCAGTTTTGTTTTGTTTATTTAAGCTTTCAGCATCACAAACGTCTCCATTACTCAAACTCTATTTGACGTATTTATTTGCATAAAATAAATGTTAAACTGAGAAGATATACAGTTGTACATAAATGACCCAAACTGTAAACATCAAAGTGAGAAGATATTTCATAATTATGACCCAAGCAGGAAACATTAAACTGTCTGAGAAGTTATAAAAACGATCCAAGCTGTAAACATAGTTTTGATGATTATATGTGTGATGAATTTGCTGAGGTTTGGTGGATTATTGTTATGGCTAGTATTGTAAACAGCCAAGTTTACCAAGCGATGCTATGAGCCAGCTGAAGTGGCACGTTGTACACTGAGAGATAATGTGATGTGTGTAAAGTAGGTCATTTCCGGGTCAGATTAAAAAGTCTGTGAGTTAACGTGATGGATGTAAAGTAGGTCATTTTAGGATCAGATTATTGAGTCTGAGAGTTAGTTAACGTGATGGGTGTAAAGTAGGTCATTTCAGGGTCAGATTAGAGAGTTTGTGAGTTAACGTGATGGGTGTAAAGTAGGTAATTTCAGGGTCAGCTTAGATTTTTAGGTTTAGTTAGGTTGTTTTTTTTTACAGCACTTCCAACACAATAGATCATATTAGTGCTAAAGATTAGAGTTGTTACAAGAGATTAAAAAACACAAAAAAAGAAGGAAGGGAGATAAGGATGACAGATGTTGGATAGGAAAGAAGGAGCAAATCGCACCAGAGCACCCGCCAACCACCCCCGTAATTATGTATGGTCGCTTTTAAGGACAAGCGGGCTAACCCAGATTTTGGGGGTTTCCAGAAATCTTGACCTACACCAAAAGTGGGCATTGTTCTACCTATGGGAAAAATTTGGTTTCGTTGTTGTGTATAGTTTGGTTTTAGAAAAAACTCTCCATCTTTTTAAGAAATTGAACAAAGGGCAAAAACTTTACCTTCAGTTTTCTCAAAACAGCGTTTTTCGGGATAGCCCCCTTGTGCTTAAAAGCGACCGTTTGTAAAGTAGGTAATTTTAGGGTCAGATTGGAGATTGTTGCCTGCCTTCGTTCTGGCAGAAAGAAAGCAAGAAAAGACATGTAGGCATCTTTAAAACAGCTGTTGCTGGTCAGCTGACAATTTAAAAGCAGAATATTCTTAGATACTTTAACCAGCTGACTATTGAAAAGCAGAATATTCTTAGATACTTTAACCAGCTGACTATTGAAAAGCAGAATATTCGTTGGTACTTTAACCAGCTTACATACATCATG
>NW_004797762.1:136749-138833 GCF_000002075.1 Aplysia californica | reverse complement strand
TGTAGAGATAGTCCCTCTAAAATGTCAATTCAGCGTGTGTTTCTTCCTTGTTTTAATGAAAATCAAAGCAAATTACTGTGTAAAATTTCAACAATGAATGTTCTTTTGTTAGTTAAAAACAGTTGAAAAATAAAATTCAATTCATACAATCAATCAATCATTCATTTACTCTTTTTGAGAGTGTCTGTGATATCGTGATAACTTTCATCATGCAGGGCACAGTCGAGGCCTGTGGCAAACTGGGCTTGTGACAAACTGGCATGCTTCCTTTAAAACAGCGGTAGTTAGTCTCTGATTTGATTAGGTTTGCTCTTATCTTTTAGAGAAAGAGAGCGTGTCGCGCTTTTGGAATATAACACGTGTGAAGGTCATCATTCTGTCAGGTTGCCATGTGTGCACTATTCTAATTCTACACAGTGAGTCCTTGTGTTCGTCTCCCTTTGAGTCGGGAAAAATACAATGCTATCTGGTTTGTTTTTTAATCCTATCCGTACGTCGTGTTTTATTATCGTATCCATACTACGACGTGGGGAACTCTGTGCCACCACTTTCCAAAGAGGAAGTTTACTCGTTAATCCGAGTATAGCATAGCAGTCTATAAAAATGATTTTTTGAGAAGTACTGAAAGTTTCAAAGAGATCTTCGTACTAGAAGTATTCTAAAATGTGAAGAATACAACCCCGGGGGTACAAAATGACCCCAAGGCGTACGGATAGGGATAAAAAAGAATGCTTATAAAACCCCATCAAACACATAGTTCTTGGAACTCTGCTCTTCTTTTCTACTTACGTCATCCATTTTTGTGTACTTGTCACTTTACGACGTCAGCGGTCTCTGTGTTTCTGTGTGTACTTGCACCGTCGCAGACTCGCCTACCAGCAGGATGGGTTTTGGAAGTAACGTCACAGATAAATGTGTAGATCTATGCTGTGTCTAGGCCTAGCCTACTTTCTTTCAAGCACAGACTCGGGGAATGTTTCCTTTCCTTTCTACTATCCAGGCCTAGAACTTTTGACAACAAAAGTAGCGCCACCATAGTTAGTCCGGGCACCGTCACCGACCAGAGGCGTCGTCTGTACCTCGCTCAGGGAAATGTGACCCTCTACTGCAAAACAGGCTATAGTTTAGAGAAAAAAGCAACTTGGGATGCCTTGGCGGAAGCCGGAGACGTATAATAAGCCTACATCATGTACACGAACTTATGAGTTTTACTTTCTCTGCCTGCCTAACAGACAGGGCGAGTATGGCTGCTGATTATAACGGTTTATTCTCTTTTTGTTGTTGTTCAAAACACGATTGTACGTGTGTCCTCTAACCCCTCATGACAAAGTAGCCTACGGGCTGCGATACGATGACGCCACATCAATATTCATAATGCATCGCAATTCGAATAGAAGGGCAAAGGGAAGCTCTGTGGCCCAGTCTATTCAGAACCATCTGCTGCACTTCTTCTAGTCATGGTCCCTTGAGCTATTCATGCTGTGTGACAAGTGAATATTCTATGGTAGTGAATATTTCACTCAAAGGAAGGCATGTTTTTTTAAAAACGTATGTTGGCTTCACTCATCACCTCGTCTAGTAATCATCCACTGCAACGATTTGTTGTATTTACATCGGCGATGTTAGAGGCTAGATGCTCGTTGTTTTACAACGGGTTCAGAAACATGAGACAAAAATCCATTATCTGAAAAAAGGAAAAAAAAATCGAATGACTTTTGAATGGCAAAGATTGGGAAGGTTGAATGGTAAAATTGAATCTTAAGGCGCGGCACACAGCTCCTCTTTCTTTCTCTATGACATTTTTATATCGGACTCCTCCTCCACCCCCCCCCCTTCCCGCACCCTGGAGATGTAACCACACATTTTAAATAAAAAATCGTAGTTGACGATACAGTATAGTATGATAGAATAGTGAAATGTATGGTGTAGAATGGTTTGTATGGTCTAATTTAGAGGCGGTTTCCTTTTTTCACAGCCTTAGATCACCGAATTACACTTTGGTGCATTGCGCATGCTAGGCCTTCTTTTGTCCTTAAGGCTCATTCATGTCATCATCATCATCATCATCATCATCATCATCATCA
>NW_004797762.1:134910-136649 GCF_000002075.1 Aplysia californica | reverse complement strand
TTCTTGGAACTCTGCTCTTCTTTTCTACTTACGTCATCCATTTTTGTTTATTTGTCACTTTACGACGTCAGCAGTCTCTGTGTTCTGTGTGTACTTGCACTGTCGCAGACTCGCCTACCAGCAGGATGGGTTTTGGAAGTAACGTCACAAATCAATGTGTAGATCTATGCTGTGTCTAGGCCTAGCCTACTTTCTTTCAAGCACAGACTCGGGGAATGTTTCCTTTCATCTCCACTATCCAGGCCTAGAACTTTTGACAACAAATGTAGCGCCACCACAGTTAGTCCGGGCACCGTCACCGACCAGAAGCGTCGTCGGTACCTCGCTCAGGGAAATGTGACCCTCTACTGCGAAACAGGCTATAGTTTAGAGAAAAAAGCAACTTGGGATGTCTTGGCGGAAGCCGGAGACGTATAATAGGCCTACATCATGTACACGAACTTATGAGTTTTACTTTCTCTGCCTGCCTAACAGACAGGGCGAGTATGGCAGCTGATTATAACGGTTTATTCTCTTTTTGTTGTTGTTCAAAACACGATTGTACGTGTGTCCTCTAACCCCTCATTACAAAGTAGCCTACGGGCTGCGATACGATGACGCCACATCAATATTCATAATGCATCCCAATTCGAATAGAAGGGCAACTGGGAAGCTCTGTGGCCCAGTCTATTCAGAGCAATCTGCTGCACTTCTAGTCATGGTCCCTTGAGCTATTCATGCTGTGTGACAAGTGAATATTCTATGTTAGTGAATATTTCACTCCAAGGAAGGCATGTTTTTAAAAAATGTATTATGGCTTCACTCATCACTCCGTCTAGTAATCATCCACTGCAACGATTTGTTGTATTTACATGGGCGATGTTAGAGGCTAGATGCTCGTTGTTTTACAACGGGTTCAGAAACATGAGACAAAAATCCATTATCTGAAAAAAGGGAGGAAAAAATCGAATGACTTTGGAATGGCAAAGATTGGGAAGGTTGAATGGTAAAATTGAATCTTAAGGCGCGGCACACAGCTCCTCTTTCTTTCTCTATGACATTTTTGATATCGGACTCCTCCTCCACCCCCCCCCCTTCCCGCACCCTGGAGATGCAACCACACATTTTAAATTAAAAAATTGTAGTTGACGATACAGTATAGTATGATAAAATAGTGAAATGTATGGTGTAGAATGGTTTGTATCGTCTAATTTAGAGGCGGTTTCCTTTTTTCACAGCCTTAGATCACCGAATTACACTTTGGTGCATTGCGCATGCTAGGCCTTCTTTTGTTCTTAAGGCTCATTCATGTCATCATCATCATCATCATCATCATCATCATCATCATCATCATCATCATCATCATCATCATCATCATCTTCATCATAAAGTGCCAGATCTGAGACAGACATCGGCAATAACAATTCTCTATTCATCCCTCTTCTCGGATACTTTAAAAAAAATCCCATATTATCCTGGTGTTTCCCTGTCGCCCATGCACCATTCATAGTAACATTCATGATCGTAAACTGTCGTGAGCTAGTTTCAGAAGTCTTGCAATAAGACATGCCCCGAAGGTCATTTTGGGTTTGAACCTGAATGGATTTGTCGCACTTAAATGTGTTGTAGGGAGGGTTGGACGTCTAGTTCAATGCTGTCATATTTTTTTTAAATTAATGGGTCGTCCATCAGTGACTGCTGATGACCAATTCTTCTTCAGAGGACTGCATTTCTTAAGCAAATTAACAGAAACGAGGGTT
>NW_004797762.1:132720-134810 GCF_000002075.1 Aplysia californica | reverse complement strand
AAGGTCATATGGTGGTGGTTGGCGGGTGCTCTGGTGTGGTTTGCTTCTTCTTTCCTCCTATCAAACATCTATCGTCCTTATCTCCCCTTCTTCTTTTTTATGTTCGTTACTCTCATGTAACATCTCCAATCTTCTGGCGCTCATATAACCTTATGCAGTTGCGTGCGCCGTAGAACCTCTACTAAAACTAAAACTAGCTACGGTCATATGGGCTCCAAGGGGTGGATGTTAACAGAGAAGTCCAAACGTGGAATCAGGCTTATTCTGCTCACCTCTCTAGCCCCAACAGATTAGTCAGATTAGAGGTGTTATAAGAGAGTAAAAAAAAACTAAAAAAGAAGGGGAAATAATGACGATAGATGTTAAATAGGAAAGAAGAAGCAGACCACTCCAGAGTTCTCGCCAACCACCCCCGAGAACTTGTCTGGTAAAGCTGGAGAAAAATATGGTTTACGGTTTGATTTCGGAAAAACAGAGTCGATGTTTTCTGGTCAAATAATAGAATATTGTAGTTTTCTTGCACCTCAGACTAGACCAAGCTTTGCTGTCTGTCTGTCTGTCTGTCTGTCTGTCTGTCTGTCTGTCTGTCTGTCTGTCTGTCTGTCTGTCTGTCTGTCTGTCTGTCTTTAAGTGTCTATCTTCTGTCTTTCTCTCCGAGTGTCTGTCTGTCTGTCTGTCTGTCTGTCTGTCTGTGTCTGTCTGTTAGTGCTGGTAGTTTATTTCTTATAAGAAATTCAGACGGCTTCACTAGTGGGTTTTACTTCTGTTCTATCTCCTTATCGATTTATCTATATTTGGTGCGGATTCTGCATCTTCTACTTCTTTTTTTTTTTATAAACCCTACTTGGGCGTTTTTCGGTGTGCTTTCAGGCGATGTAAATTTGGCTATTTCAGTGCCGACTCGTCGATAACTAACATATTATATTCTTCTGTTCAAAGTGAAAAAGAACATTTGTGGGTGGTTGGCGGGTGCTCTGGTGTGATTTGCTTCTTCTTTCCTATGAAACATCAGTTGTCCTTGTCTCCCCTTCTTTTTTATGTTTGTTACTCTCTTGTAACACCTCTAATCTTCTGGCGCTCATATGACCTTATGCAGTTGCGAGCGCCGTAAAACCTCTACTAAAACTAAAAAAGAACATTCCTGTAGTTTGAGGAATGTTTCGCCATTGTCATGTTTTATCTGTGAGCACGTCTTTTATTATGTTTTTTTCTCCATGTTTAGGGAACAAGATAAAGGATGGGATCGTGGATGGTTTGCGGGTGCTCTGGTGTGGTTTGCTCCTTCTTTCCCATCGAACGACTATCGTCCTTATCTCCCCTTCTTCTTTTTTTATGTTTGTTACTCTTTTATAACACCTCTAATCTTCTGGCTCTCATATGACCTTATGCAGTTGCGAGAGCCGTAAAACCTCTACTAAAACTAAAATCTTCGGCACTTATATGACCTTATTGTGTTGCAAGTGTCATAAAAGTCTTATTAAAACTAAAAACAGAACATTTCTGTAGTTTGACAAATGTTTCGCCTTTGTCATGTTTTGTCTGTGAGCACGTCTTTTCTTATTTTTTCTCTTTGTGTTTAGAGAACAAGGTAAAGGATGGGATCGACGGGAGCATGTGCATAAAAATTCATTCAACGCTAGCTTCAAAGTGAAGTGGGGTGGAGATGGGAAAGCTTGCTTACAAAATAGATGCATGGCTATGGCCGTCATCGTACATGAAGTACTGATTTCTCGTAAACTGATGACAATGGAGTGGGTGATTGGCGGGTGCTCTGCGTGTGGTTTGTTTCTTCTTTTCTATCGGACATACGTCCTAATCGCCCCTTCTTCTTTTTTCCTCTTATCTTCTGGCGCTCATATAGCCTTATTTATTATGCAGTTGCGAGCGCCGTAAAACCTCTACTAAAACTAAACGATAAAAACGGATGAGGACTACAGTCACACAAACACTTATTAGCTTGGCACGCACACTCACATGACATAATATGTCCGCCCTTTGTCAGTAAGGTCATTCCATGAAAATTGAGACAAAGCACGGGGATGGGGACTTGCTGAAAAAAAGAAGCTCGAAGCAGTGATAGAGCCATTAAC
>NW_004797762.1:127423-132620 GCF_000002075.1 Aplysia californica | reverse complement strand
TTTGTGTGTGTGTGTGTGTGTGTGTGTGTGTACGTGTACGGACGTCTTTGTGTGTGCGTGTGTATGTATGCGTTTGTGTGTGTGCGCGCGCTGTGTGTGTGTGTGTGCGTGTGTGTGTGTGTGTGTGTGTTTGTGTGTGTTTGTCGTTTACGCCTTGATGCGATGGGTTACCACTGGGAAGCTAATCTCCTGCAGCCTACGAGTTCTGTACACAGGATGTGTGGCGTTACCCTGGGAAAAAAGAATCTTTAAAGAGACTGGTTGGGGAAGCGGGGTTTTAAATACTGTTGATACAGTGTCTGCGTGCAGCAATCTGTCTCCGCTGCGAGAACTTGTCTTTTAGTTTAGTTTTAGTAGAGGTTTTACAGCGCTCGCAACTGCATAAGGTCATATGAGCGCCAAGGGGTGGATGTTAACAGAGAAGTCCAAACGTGGAATCAGGCTTATTCTGCTCGCCTCTCTAGCCTCAACAGATTAGAGGTATTTACAAGAGAGTAACACACCTAAAAAAGAAGGGGAGACAAGGACGATAGATGTTTGATAGGAAAGAAGAAGCAGAACACCCGCCAACCACCCACGAGAACGTGTCTGATTGTCTGATAAAACTAGAGAAAAATCTGGTTTACCGTTTGATTTCGGAAAAAAAAACAGAGTCGATGTTTTCTGGTCAAATAATAGGATGTTGTAGTTTTCTTGCACCTCAGACCAAGCTTTCCTGTCTGTGTCTGTCTGTCTGTCTGTCCGTCTGTCTTTCTTTCTTTAAGTGTCTATCTGTCTTTCTCTCCAAGTGTCTTCCTGTCTGTCTTTCTGTATAAGTGTCTTTCTGAGAGTCTGTCTGTCTGTCTGTCTGTTTGTGTTGGTAGCTTATTTCTTATAAGAAATATGGAGGGCCTCACTAGTGGGTTTTACTTCTGTTCTTTCTCCTTATCGATTCATCTATATTTGGTGCGCACTCTGCATCTTCCACTTCTTTTTTTAAATATTAACCCCACTGTTGCATTTTTCGGTGTGCTTTCAGGCGATATAAATTTGGCTATTTCAGTGCCGACACGTCGATAACTAACATATATTCTTCAGTTCAAAGTGAAAAAGAACATTTCTATAGTTTGGCAAATGTTTCGCCATTGTCATGTTTTGTCTGTGAGCACGTCTTTTTTTTCTCTCCGTGTTTAGGGAACAAGATAAAGGATGGGATCGTGGGTGGTAAGCGGGTGCTCTGGTGTGGTTTGCTCCTTCTTTCCTTTAAAAAAAATATATTGTCTCTATCTCCCCTCCTTCTTTTTTGTGTTTGTTACTCTCTTGTAACACCTCTAATCTTCGGCATTTATATTACCTTATTGAGTTGCGAGTGCCGTAAAACTCTTACTAAAACTAAAACTGATGAAAATGGATGAAGACAACAGTCACACTCATACACTTATCTTGGCACACTCACTCACATCACATAATATGCGCGCCCTTTGACATAAGGGTCATTCCATGAAAATTGAAACGGCCGTGACACACATAGCACGGGGATGGTGACTTGCTGGGGAAAAAAAGCTCGAAGTAGTGATAGAGCCATTACAATTATTTTTTTTATTTTTTTTTGGGGGGGAGGGGTAAAAGTAACCTTCATTAATTCACCCGCCCTCCCCAAGAGAAAACAAACAAATAAACCAAGGAGTGATATACATATGTAGTACTCCTTGCAACAAACAAAAACGGCTTTATCACTTTTTGGAATTTAACATTACCAAGCAAGTCATAATGCCCTTGCCTGGTTACGCGTGTCATTTTGCAGTTTCATTTTATTTTTCATGGAATGGGTCATTACTGGTAAATGGTAGTAAGTAGGCATTCAGATCGGATTTTTACCTGTTTGTAGGTTTAGATCTATGCTTTTTTGTTTTATTCACGACAAATAATCCTTTTGTTCTATTATTTTGCAGGACGTTGCTGGTCAACGCGGGTGCTGTTCTCAATTTCAAATTGTAAGTCTGTAGTTTTGTGTAGTTTAAAAATTAGAATTTTCTTTTTTTCTTTCTTTCTTTTCTTTCTTTCTTTCTTTCTTTTCTTTCTTTCTTCTTTCTTTCTTTCTTTCTTTCTTTCTTTCTTTCTTTCTTTCTTGCTTTCTTTGTTTCTTTTCTTTTCTTACTTGGTTTTTTTCTTGTCTTTTCTTTCTTTCTTTCTTTCTTGCTTTCTTTCTTGCTTTCTTTCTTGCTTTCTTTCTTCCTGTTGTCCAGTTTAGTCTCCAGTTTTATGTATTTTAGAAACTAGAATCTTTCTTTCTTTCTTTCTTTCCTTCCTTCTTTCTTTCTTTCTTTCTTTCTTTCTTTCTTTCTTTCTTTCTTTCTTTCTTTCTTTCTGTTGTCCAGTTCAGTCTCCAGTTGTGTGTGTTTTTTAAATTAGAATATTTTTTTCGCTTTCTTTCTTTCTTTTTTTCAGTTTTACTTGTTGTAAAAGATGGTTTTACTACATGTAGTTGCCAGTTTTTAAAACGCCGTCTATGCGTCTGTGCCATCCGTTATTGTGGCTAACAGCGATGAGTCCCAACGTGACCATCGTTGTTAAACGGTCCCATGCAGTACCGTTTCAAAATGCATATATTGTCTGGAGGGCGCCACCTTTATCTTGCTTCTTTACTCACCCATTGTTGTGTCTTTCTTGCCTTTTTCTACCGTTAAGTGGTCGTTGTGGTGTCAATGTGTTTCTCTTTACTGTTTACTCAAACTGCCCCATGTTAATATTGTCCTTTCGAGAACTGTACCACTAGTGATGTAGTCTACCCTGTGTATGTGGGTTGTTGACGGGTGCTCTGTTGTGGTTTGCTTCTTCTTTCCTATACAAAATCTATCGTCCTTATCTCCCCTCCTTCTGTTTTGTGTTTGTTACTTTCTTGTAACACCTCTAATCTTCGGCACTTATATGACCTTATTGTGCTGCGAGTGCCGTAAAACTCTTACTAAAACTAAAAGTATGTGGAGGACGATATTATTAAATATGTGTTTGGTTGGTGGGCACTCTGTGTAGTTTGCTTCTTTTTTCCTATGAAACGTTATATCGTTCTTATCTCCCCTGCTTCCTTTCTTTGTTTGTATGTTACTTTACTTTCTAGTGCCGTCTGATACTTACCATTATCATTATCATTTTAGCGTTAACCATGTAGTCCCCCCCCCCCCCGGGGCAGTTCCACTCTGACTGAAGTGTCTTTTGGCCATTCCCAAAGGGGAGACATTTCTCGTTCAAGCACGGTTGAATTGTAAATAGGCTGATTCATGTCATGCTCATAACTGTGCCTGATCTACAACAGGGAACTGCTGCTTTTTCTTTCCTAATCTTTGCTATTGTCATTTTACTCAACTTCTTTTGTATGTTTGTCACTCTCTTGTGACCTGCTATTTCCGGGGTGCCTTGATAGTTGAAGCAGATCTTGTGCTGTTGAAGCTAGAGAGGTGAGCAGAATAAGTCTGATTCCCTGTAAAGACTTCTCTGGTGACACCCACCCCTTGGCGCTCATTCATATGACCTTATGCAGTTGCGAGTGCCGTAAAACCCTCTACTATAAAAAAACAACAAACCATGTAGTCTTTTGAAGACACTGCAACAGCGATGACAACATTTTGATCATTAACAGTGGCCTAAGTAATGTCCACAGTGGATAAAAATAACAAAAGAATCTAATTAATTATATTTCATCGGACATACATTTTTGAAGTCCAGTTCACTGAAGTCAACAAAGATGAAAATATTTCCTCGATTATCATTTTGAATTGTGACGTCTTTGCTTTGCATTTTTGCTTTTATTTTGCTATTGAGAATGCTATTCCGTTTTAGTATTTTTACACCGTTCTATTTTTTTTTCATTTGTAGGAAAAGATCAAAAGAAGATGAAGCATTTATGCCTGCTGTAGAGTCTACCACAGGTAAAGTTTCTTATTCATGTGTTTACACAATAGAATTAGTCATCACTTCCCAGCGGCTTGTTAGCTCCATGACAAAGAATGAACATGCAATTGTTTCTTTATTATACAAAATATTTTGCTGCATTCTTTTTAATGGTTTTGTTCGGAACCTTATTGTTGACCTCTCTCTGTCTTGCCCTTTTTAACTCCCTGTGGAGCATGGGCCATCAACAATATTTCTCCAGCCAAGCCTATTTTTGACCTGCAAAATATTATATTTTTTTAAATGTATGCACATGATGCTTAAATTTTTTTAAACATGGAGTAGGTAGGGCGTTTTTGAAAGGATTTTTTGTTTGTTCTCAAAATATTGTTGTATTGCCCACATAAAGTCTTGTTTTATGAACTCATTGACACAATTTAGATCATTTTGGAGGTGAAATGCTTTGACTCTGCCTGTCAGGGTCTACCTGTTCTAAGAGGGATACAATGACTCAACGGACAAACAGAGGGGGAGACTCAATTAACCGTATCCGTACGCCCCGGGGTCATTTTGTACCCCCGGAGTTGTATTCTTCACTTTTTAGAACACTTCTAGTACGAAGTTCTCTTTGAAACTTTCAGTATTTCTCAAAATATCATTTTGACAAACTGCTGTGCAAAGCGTACGAATCAGATTAACAAGTATATTTCCTCTTTGGAAAGTGGTGGCACAGAGTTCCCCACATTGTATGGATACAATAGTAAAACACGATGTACGGATAGGGTTAAAATACCCAAGTCATAACAGGAATCATGCTCTCATCTTCTGCATTTGAAAGTGAAAAGCGTAATACCACTACCTTAGACGCCAGTTCTTTCAAACGGAAAGGATTAGGATTTTGTTGAAAGAGCTGAATTGCAATGATAATGTTTATTTAGTCTAGCACCAATGTTGTGTCTATTTCCTTAAGGATGGAGTGGGTGGTTTGAGGGTGCGACGGATAGATGCTACATCTTTTATTACCCTCCTGTTTAGGTATGTCTGTCTGGATGTCTATCTTGCTCTGTCTCATTATCAAACAAACATAATGTGGATGTGGTTTTCTTAACTAAACAAAACAAAACAAACCCAAGACCTTTCTGGTTGTTGCTGGGCACTCTGGTGTGTTCTGCTTCTTCTCCTTCTTTACCACATTACTGTTTTGTTATCTCTCTCACGTCCAGTCATAATATGTCTAATAGACAGTTAGGCTACCAATCTCATTATCGTGAGATTGTGGTTTCGAGGGTTTGAATCTCAGCACAGTCCTACATTGTGTCTTTGGGAAAGT
>NW_004797762.1:124527-127323 GCF_000002075.1 Aplysia californica | reverse complement strand
GGCCATTACTGGTAAATGGTAGTAGGCATTCAGATCGGATTTTTACTTGTTTGTAGGTTTAGATCTATGCTTTTTGTTTTATTCACGCCAAGTAATCTTTTTTTAATTGTCCTATTATTTTGCAGGACGTTGCTGGTCAACGCGGGTGCTGTTCTCAATTTCAAATTGTAAGTCTGTAGTTTTGCGTAGTTTAAAGATTAGAATGTTCCTTTTTTCTTTTTTTCTTTTTCTTTCTTTCTTTTTCTTTCTTTCTTTCTTTCTTTCTTTCTTTCTTTCTTTCTTTCTTTCTTTCTTTCTTTCTTTCTTTCTTTCTTTCTTTCTGTCGTCCAGTTCAGTCTCCAGTTTTATGTATTTTAGAAACTAGAATCTTTCTTTCTTTCTTTTTTTCTTTCTTTCTTTCTTTCTTTCTTTCTTTGTTTTCTTTCTTTGTTTTCTTTTCTTTCTTTCTTTCTTTCTTTCTTTCTTTCTTTCTTTCTTTCTTTCTTTCTTTTTTTCTTTCTTTTTTTCTTTCTTTCTGTCATCCAGTTCAGTCTCCAGTTTGATGTATTTTAGAAACTAGAATCTTTCTTTCTTTCTTTCTTTTCTTTCTTTCTTTCTTTCTCCAGTTTTGTGTGTTTTTTTGAAATTAGAATCTTTCTTTCTCTCTTTCTTTCTTTCTTTTTTCAGTTTTACTTGTTGTACAGAGATGGCTACTAGTTGTCAGTTTTTAAAACGCCATCTATGCGTCTGTGTCATCGGTTCTTGCAGCTAGCAGAGATGTGTCCCAACGTGACCTTTTTTTAAATTGTTAAACGGTTTCATGCAGTACTGTCTCAAAATGCACACTGTCTGGAGGGTGCCACCTTCGTCTTGCCTCTTTTTACTCACCAATTGTTGTGTCTTTCTTGCCTTTTTCTACCGTTCAGTGGTCGTTATGGTGTCGATGTGTTTCTCTTTACTGTGTACTCTAAACTGCCACATGTTTGTCCTTTCAAGAACTGGTGGGCGGTTGGCGGGTGCTCTGGTGTGGTTTGCTCCTTCTTTCCTATCAAATATCTATCGTCCTTATCTCCCTTTCTTCTTTTTTTAATGTTTGTTACTCTCTTGTAACACCTCTAACTTCCTGGCGCTAATATGACCTAATTGTGTTGCAAGTGCCGTAAAACTCCAACTAAAACTTAAAGTTTCTGGAGGACGATATTATTAATTATGTATTTGGTTGGTGGGCACTCTGTGTGATTTGCTTCTTTTTTCCTATCAAACGTTATATCGTTCTTATCTCCCCTGTTTCCTTTCTTTGTATGTTACTCTCTAGTACTCTTTGGTACTTACTTTCAGATCATTATCATTTTATCGTTGTGTTGTCTTTTGAAGGCACTGCAACAACAATGACAACATTCTGATCATGAACAGTGGCCTATATTAATGACCCTGGTGGATAAGAATTATATAAGAAAAGATCTGTATGTCTAGTTCACTATTGTCATAGTAAACTAAGACAAAAATATTTCATAGACTCAATTTGAATTTCGACATAAATACCTCTGCTTTGCATTTTTGTTTTGTGTTATGATAATGAGAATGCCATTCTATTTTAATTTTTTACACCATTCTTTTTTTGGTTTTTGTTCATTTGTAGGAAAAGATCAAAAGAAGATGAAGCATTTATGCCTGCTGTAGAGTCTACCACAGGTAAAGTTTCTTATTCATGTGTTTACACAATAGAATTAGTCATCACTTCCCAGCAGCTTGTTAGCTCCATGACAAAGAATGAACATGCAATTGTTTCTTTATTATACAAAATATTTTGCTGCATTCTTTTTAATGGTTTTGTTCGGAACCTTATTGTTGACCTCTCTCTCTCTTGCCCTTTTTAACTCCCTTTGGAGCATAGGCCATCAACATTTCTCCTGCCAAGCCTATTTTTGACCAGCAAAATAATTTTTTTTTTTTAATGTATGTACATGATGGTTAAAATTTTTTGAACATGGAGTAGGTAGGGCGTTTTTCAAAGGATTTTTTTTTTGTTCTCAAAATATTGTTGTATTGCCCAACTAAAGTCTTGTTTTATGAACTCATTGACACAGTTTAGATCATTTTGGAGGTGAAATGCTTTGACTCTGCCTGTCAGGGTCTACCTGTTCTAAGAGGGATACAATGACTCAACGGACAAACAGAGGGGGAGACTCAATTAACCGTATCCGTACGCCCCGGGGTCATTTTGTACCCCCGGAGTTGTATTCTTCACTTTTTAGAACACTTCTAGTACGAAGTTCTCTTTGAAACTTTCAGTATTTCTCAAAATATCATTTTGACAAACTGCTGTGCAAAGCGTACGAATCAGATTAACAAGTATATTTCCTCTTTGGAAAGTGGTGGCACAGAGTTCCCCACATCGTATGGATACAATAGTAAAACACGATGTACGGATAGGGTTAAAATACCCAAGTCATAACAGGAATCATGCTCTCATCTTCTGCATTTGAAAGTGAAAAGCGTAATATCACTACCTTAGACGCCATTTCTTTCAAACGGAAAGGATTAGGATTTTGTTGAAAGAGCTGAATTGCAATGATAATGTTTATTTAGTCTAGCACCAATGTTGTGTCTATTTCCTTAAGGATGGAGTGGGTGGTTTGAGGGTGCGACGGATAGATGCTACATCTTTTATTACCCTCCTGTTTAGGTATGTCTGTCTGGATGTCTATCTTGCTCTTTCTCATTATCAAACAAACATAATATGGTTGTTGTTGTTCTTAACTAAACAAAACAAAACAAACCTAAAACCTTTCTGGTTGTTGCTGGGCACTCTGGTGT
>NW_004797762.1:121224-124369 GCF_000002075.1 Aplysia californica | reverse complement strand
GCCAGTTCTTTCAAACGGAAAGGAATATGATTTTGTTGAAAGCTGAATTGCAATGATAATGTTTATTTAGTTTAGCACCAATGTTGTGTCTATTTCCTTAAGATAAGATAAGATAAGATAAGATAAGATACATCTTTATTGTCCAGATCCTGGCACATTGGTTTGGTGTTCCACCACGAGTACACACACACACGCGCACACACACACACACACACACACACACACAAACAAACACACACACACGTACACACATGCACGCACATGCACACACAAGTAGGCTTACAATCACATACATAATGTAAATGAGCAGCAATATAAACAATAATAATCGTAAGCTAGATACACACTCAATGTTATTTTGATGCATGCTCTAAGGTCGTAAGTACACTAAACAAGATGGTTAAGATGGAAGCATTTTGATAGATGATGGTAAAAATGACCTGTATCTTTCTTTGTTACAGATCAGAAGCATGGGTCTTTTACTTCTGACTGATGTTTTTATTTGAGGGAACAAGGGATGTTGTTGTCTAAAAAGATGGAATTAATTTTCTTAGTGCAAGCTGTTATGTACAATTCATCCAAGTACGGGAATGAAGATGTTGAAATTTTACATGCTTTCCGTATTAGTCAATTTAATTTTTCTTTATCTCGTTGTCTTGTGTTCCCGGCCCATGCTGTTATACAAAAATTGATCATACTTTCTATGGTTGAATGGTAGAACATGGACATCAATGTTTTATCAACTTTAAAATACTTTAGCTTTCTAAGAAAAAATAGTCTTTTGTTCACTTTTTTATGCCGGAGAGAAGTGTGGACACGCCAGTTGAGTTTGTTGTCTATTGTAACACCCAAATACTTATAGTCTGACATTTGCTCGATGTTTTCACATTTCATTTTGAGTGGCTGCAGGGGCAGTTTCTTTATTCTAAAATCAACGACAAGTTCTTTTGTTTTTTTCACATTCAAAAGCAGCTTATGATTTTCACACCATCCACAAAAGGATGGAGTGGGTGGTTTGAGGGTGCGACGGATAGATGCTACACTACATCTTTTCTTACCCTCCTGTTTAGGTATGTCTGTCTGGATGTCTATCTTGCTCTTTCTCATTATCAAACAAACATAATGTGGATGTGGTTTTCTTAACTAAACAAAACAAAACAAACCTAAAACCTTTCTGGTTGTTGCTGGGCACTCTGGTGTGGTCTGCTTCTTCTCCTTCTTTACCACATTACTGTTTCGTTATCTCTCTCATGTCCAGTCATAATATGTCTAATAGACAGTTAGGCTACCAATCTCATACTCGTGAGATTGTGGTTTCGAGGGTTTGAATCTCAGCACAGTCCTACATTGTGTCTTTGGGAAAGTCATTTGACAAATATTTTCCCAACTGGCTCAGACCTATCATGATCAGAGATCAGACCTGCCACTCATTCCGATTTAATCAGGATATCCCGATTCTTTTGCCCCAAGTCTCAAGCATCCCAATATTGAAGGCGTGCATCCCAATTTTTTGTGTTCAGTCTGTTGCTCCGGATTTTTCAAAAAACTTACTCTGCTTTCATATATTTATGGAGTAATATGGACACTCATGGAAAATTTTAAAGTTAGCTTGGCAGCCACCCTAGTGATTTGTCGTAGATCCCTATTTTTTTTCTCCTTGAAATCCTTATTTTTAGATTTCATAGAATGGCAGGTCTGGGAGATGGACATTAAATTCGGAGGTCCCACCTCTTGAATAACTCCTTACATTGTTGCAGGGTGAGTTAAAACTATACATTTTTTTCCCTGACATAATATGGTTGTTGTTGTTCTACCAACTGGCGGTCAACAAAGCCTGCAACACCACTCATTGAGACAACTGTCATACACGTACCATATTTCTCTACAGGGGACAAAATCCGTGACTTTCTACTCAGCTTGCGGCATCTTCGAATCTTCATTGGCCTGTGGAACATTTTCATAATCTTGCTCATGATTGTGTAAGTATCCTCAATGTGCCAGAACTCTGACCGTTTTCCATGTTAATTTTTATTGACCCATTGAGGTCACAGCGTCGGTGACCTAGTGGTTAGGCTCTCGGACTCGTAACTGTAAGGTCATGGGTTCGAATCCCGTCAAGGGTTGACGTTGTGTCCTTGGGAAAGGCACTTTGCACAAATTTTCCTCAGTTCACCCTTGTGGAAATGGCAAATGGGTACCCAGCTATAGACAGTGACAGTAAACGATCTTGTCAGTTTGATTGGGTTTGAGTGCGTGAAATCCGCAGCTTGCACTGTATGCTTACGCAGAAGCCGAGAATGTTTCTGAGTGTTCTCAGAGGGTCTGCTGGGGTAATAATAGTTGTAAAGCACTTAGAGCATGCTCTTTAGTATGGATTACGCTATATAAATGCAATTATTATTATCATTATTAGTATTATTACTGCCATGTTTTTAGGTTGTTTACAAGCTTCATCATAGAAGCTTCTGGCTATGCAGGCCGGGAGATCAGCTGATTTTGTACTTTGCCCTATATGTAAAGCATTGTTTGTTTTTATTTTTTAAATTTAATTGTAATTTAAAAAAAATAATTTAGAATAGAGAGGGGTTGGGGGAGGGGGGGGGGACTCAGTTGTCCTGTGATGGGAACACCCAGACTAATTTGTGGCTGTTGTCAGTTCAGCAGTTTTGTGACCGATGCTCATGCAGTTCAGATCCTTGGAAAGTTTGTGTCTTTTATTCGAGTTTGTTGATGGCTTTCTGGTACAGTGGTGGAAACTCCGGTCTACTTGAATGATGTTAACCCTTCAATTGTAGCTAACAAATAGCCTATGGTGTTGGGGGAAATTGTATGGACTGTTTAGTGTTATTTTGAAAAGTGACATAATATGATGGATCTTACAGAAAAAAAAACTATTTGGATCCATTTCCCTTTGTCCTCTTTGGGGATCCAAACTAGGGCCATCCGCTTTGCAGTCCAATCCAGTGGGATTTCAATTTCAACTGAGCTAATGGCTTGCTTAGATTGTTGGTGCTGACAGTTTGTTTAATGTTAATGCTTGAGCGCCTAATTGGCTGCTTGCACAGTATGCTTCCCGGGAAGACGAGAATGTTTCTGAGTGTTATAGGTTCTGCTTGCGGTAATAATACAGTGTAAAGCGCATAGT
>NW_004797762.1:98141-121124 GCF_000002075.1 Aplysia californica | reverse complement strand
TATTTTTTTTTAATTATTTTTTTTTTGCTGGAGGTATCTATGATTGTGTTAGGGAGCTATGTTCACTACGCAATTTTGTTAGAATAACTTCGTCTCTTCTGGAAAGACCTGGAGGTTTTTGTGGAACTAGCTTGGGCATTATTAAGTCTTGTCAGTTTGTTAGTGTTTGAGCGCTTAATCAGCTGCTTGCACTGTATGCGTCGCGGGAAGCTGAAAATGTTTCTGAGTGTCCTATGGTCTGCTGGGGTAACAATAATATACTGGTGTAAAGCGCATAGAGCTGGCTGTAGAGCGGGGTTATGCGCTATATATTTGCTATTTATTATTATTATTATTATTATTATTATTATTATTTTTATTATAATATTATTAGTAGTATTATTTTCTAGTGCTGCTAAAAAGACAAGCATCTGCTGCTTCCTCCATCCACTCATGCTTTCAGAGAAGTCTTGTTTGTTGGGTTCTTTTTTTTTCCCCACTACTCTTTTTTTTAGAGTGACGGGGAGGAAGATTTTATAAAACGGTAAGTGTTTTTTGTTGTTGCTGCCATTGGCACTTTTTAGATCATTTAAGAGGCCGGCTGCTTCCGCCCAGATTGAGTGGGTTATACAGCATCCCAGCAGACAGATGGAGGAGTTGAGTTATCCACTTCTGCTTGCCAAAATGAAGTTTGTAACTGCCAAACCACATTTGCTGGTAGAAATAGAGTCTTATTGTTGGTTTGGCTCGTAGAATTATAGAACAGTTATGGTGTAATTTTAAATTTGACGCAGAGATAGGTCTTACAAAAAACGGAGAGTGACATTAAAATGGTATATAATTTTTATGCCTTTAAAAATTCAATTGTGGTGTTACAAGTGCTGTTGGTAATCCCACTATGCTTTTTGTTTTTCCTTTCATTTCAGATTCTTCAACCACTGAGGAACACCATACCATCCGTTGTTTCACACTGCATCTGGGTAGCATTGACTGGAATGTCCTGTTTCCTTTCTTACTTAATTATTTTGGCAGTTTGTTGTGCATAAGACTGACTGTGATTAAACATTTCAAACTTGGTCCATCAATTTTTGCTCGTTTGTACCGGTTTGTGCTGTGTCTCTAAATTTTATTTGCCCCTCTCAGATCCCTGTGCTGTTTGTAGACATTAGGGAATCATGAAAGAGCTTTTCAAGGTCTCTTAATGCTTTAGTCTTTGAAGTAGAAGTTTCTGTCAGAACAGCTGACGAGGATGCCGGTTGATGGACCCTCGGGCATGGTTTGCTTCTCCTGTTCGTTCTCAGTGTCACTTTTGTTCTGATCTTTTCCTGACACAATGAGGTGGATATACTAGGCAGCTGTAAAGTACAACTATACAATAAAGAAATTAGGAAAATGCAAAAAGGACCTTGTTGCTTAAGGGAATTGTAGAAAAGACCAAAAAAACCCCAAAAAACAAGCAGAAAGAGAAATAAAAATATATATGGGAATTGTGTAACCTGCCAGAAAGTCGTTTGAAATCAAGAAATGTGTTGTGACTGTTATGAAGAGTCTCACCTCTCCACCCTGTTTCGGAAGAATTAACCTTGACTTGTGGGCAGCAGGAAGTAAGCAGGTCACAGTTTGTGAGGGAGGTAGAGATAATCCTAGCCTTGTTTTAAGGAATTTCTCTTTATTTATGCATTAGTTTCCTTTCATCTACAGCTGAACTGACGTATGAGTATGACCAATAATTTACCCACTTCTCGGTTTTTAAAATTTTGCAAACTGAATCTTGTGAAGCATCCCAAAAGATTAGGATTAGGATGAATTATTTGCTCTAGTAGATAGTGTGTTTATAAATATAAAAAAAGACTTTCAATAAAATGTTTGGGTGGAATGTAGGCTTCATGAGAGGTTTCTTATTTCTGATGGCTTTCTACCCTCTATAACTATAAGTTAGCTGTGATATCCCACCAGATTGGGGTTTGGCAAAAAAAAATACATGAAAAATTGATCTTGTCTTTACTTTAATATTTACACAGTGTCGTTTGGAGCTCAAAAGGAAAAGAAAAAAACAAAACGTCAAGGATTATTTCAGCACTTTGACTTATTCTTGTTATCTCATGTTATCTCTTGTCTTCTACTTGGTGAGCATGAAATTCTTGTTTGCCTCACTACTAGTACTAGGGAGTGAATTATTGATGTTCATTTAAAAGCAATGTAAATGCTTATATTATTATTATTAATTGCAGTGTAATGGATTGGTTATGAGGGTTTTTTTTTAAAAGAGAGGAGTGTTTTCTATTGTACATATATAATTATATTCGGTCAACTGTGACTATCGTCCTCGCTTGCAGGAATTCTTATATATATGTGTGTTGGCTGAGAACTAGATTTGAAGTCGTCAAATTAGGGACAACATCTCAGGGCAACTAAGGGGAAAATTGTTAAAGTGGGTTTTTTTTGTGGTTTTTTTGTTTTTGGTTTGTTTTTGTTTTTTCAAAATTATAAATGTTGGAGTTTAATGTCATACAAATTGCAAGCTCGACATGCGTTTTGTGGGAAGAACACCTTGCTCTCTGTCAGATCATGAGGCTACCCTGGGTAAGTTGGTCAACTACCTATGCTAGACCTATATTTCTATCTGCTGGTATTTGAAAAATATATGACCAAATAAAGGAGTCATTTGCATTCATTGTAGTTGTAGTTCAGATCACAACCATGGTGTTTGTCCTTCCCACTGTTTTCATTGTGTTGGTTTTATGTATTAGAACATGATTTCATTTTTCTCTCAAACTATTTTTCTTCCTGTTGCATAAAGTATTTGAAAGCTTAGAATGATTTTTTCTATCATTGCAAGGGGTTTTCAACTTTTTTTTCTGTCTTTTTTTTTCTCAATGTTCAGGTTTACATTGATATATTGTTACATTTCACATTGATGATGGATCATAGTAATGCCAATATTTAATATTATTATGAACTACATATTACCAATTGTCACAGTGAGTTACACCGCATTTTTTCTCTGAATCAGGTTTTGGAGCATCTTATAAAATTTGTTTGAAAGGTTGAACAATCGGTCCGTTCTTGACTTGTTATGTGTTGAGCTCAGGACAAGATACACAAATTTTAATTCAAAAAGACTTTAGCACAAGCATGAGAAATAAACCTTGTCATTCATTGCATTAGGTATACAATTCAGTTTTTTTAAGTGGGTGGTTGGCGGGTGCTCTGGTGTGGTTTGCTTCTTCTTTCCTGAATGCTCACTCTGACTCTCAATCTATTGTGCATTTTGCTTTGGACAGAACATACAAAGTATGTTTTTTGCTTATGTGTGCGTCGTTCGTTCTTCTTGCTCTCATTCTACAGAAATGATCCATTAATCATGGTGCATGTACTGTATTATCAAAAATGCCATTGACACTGTACATATCATTGGGAAGATTCTGAAGGATTAAACTTTCTATTTGAACATACATGCCGCTTTTTAAAAAATTGTTTTTATGAAGTTGGAGAATGCCACTGAATAGCACTATTTATTTACTCATATCTATAAAATGATGCATACATCTTATCTTCTTGTCTCTCCCATCCATCTTTATTGACCCTATCCGTACGCCCTGGTGTCATTTTGTACCCCGGGGTTGTATTTTTCACATTTTAGTATTTTTTAGAATACTTCTAGTACGAAGATCTCTGAAACTTTCAGTGTTTCTCAAAAAATCATTTTTGACAGACTGCTATGCAAAGCGTATGGATCAGATTAACAAGTAAGTACACTTCTGCTCTGGAAAGTGGTGGCACAGAGTTCCCCACGTCGTATTGATGCAATAGTATTATTAAAAAACGACGTACGGATAGGGTTAAGTGGTGGCACAGAGTTCCCCACGTCGTATGGATACGGTAGTAAAACACGACGTACGGATAGAGTTTACGTTATTCATCTAGACCGTCGTCTGTGGTGCAATGGTTTGACTCTTCTCCTGAGTCTATGGTGTAGAAGTGAGGCGCTTCGTCTCTGCACGCAGAAGACCTGAGTTTGATTCCCCTATGAGAGGAGAATGTTGCTATCGAGTATCTCAATATTTCCGCTGGAACGTTGTTGTGTCCTCTCTCAGTCTCTCTCTCTCTCTCTCTCTGTCTCTGTCTCTGTCTCTCTCTCTCCCTCTCTCTCTCTCTCTCTCTCTCTCTCTCTCTCTCTCTCTCTCTCTCTCTCTCTCTCTCACTCTCAGCCCGGGCTTCCCTGACAGCCAGGGTCGGAATCTGCCTCGTAAATTTAAATGTTGGGTGGTTGGTGGGTGCTCTGGTGTGGTTTGCTTCTTCCTTCCTTTCAAACATCTATCGTCATTTCTCCCCTCCTTTTTTGCGTTTGTTACTCTCCTGTAACACCTCTAATCTTCGGCACTTATAATATAACCTTACTGTGTTGCAAGTGCCGTGAAACATTTACTAAAACAAACAAATTTAAATGATCTACATTTTGAAACGAAAAAAAAAGGACAGGTAATAATTAGACGTGAATTCGATCCCAATGTGGAGGAGATATTAATCGTGTGGCTGCAGGTAATATATTCTGTGCTTGTGGTTTTATGCACCCCGCATAATTTAGCGAAATTTGATCATTTTTTGCATAATTTCTTATTACTTTCCTCTATCATTCTTTTTTAAAATTAACAGAATGAGAATCACATAATTTCACATTTTTGGGCTCAGTCTGCATAATGTCAGAATTTTTCTCGCATAAAACGACGGGGATAGTATATTATAATATTCTCAGCTGATGCGGTGTCTCACGCGGCTGTGGAAACCGCTGACTATCAGGGTCTAAGCAGCCTACTTTCGAAATTATCATTTTTGGCGATGGGGGAGTGCAATATTTTTTTGTGGCGTCGGTGGCCTAGTGGTTAGGCTCTTGGACTCGCAACCGTAAGGTCGCGGGTTCGAATCCCGTCAGGGGCCCGACGTCGTGTCCTTGGGAAAGGCACTTTACACGAATTTTCCTCACTTCACCCAGGTGGGAATGGGTACCCGGCTATAGACAGCGAAGGATCTTGTCAGTTTGTTAGTGTTTGAGCGCTTAATCAGCTGCTTGCACTGTATGCTTCCCAGGAAGCTGAGAATGTTTCGGAGTGTTCTATGGTCTGCTGGGGTAATAATATTATAGTGTAAAGCGCATAGAGCCTACTTTTGAGCGGGGATATGCGCTATACAAATGCTATTCATTATTATTATTATTATTCAACCAATTACCGAAGAGGAGGGGGGGGGGGTTGGGGGGGGGGGGGTGATTCTCCCTATCCTATCTTCAACTTTCACAGAGGTGTCATGTGGCCATGTGCACCCCACTCTGAATTGCGTGATCAACGAAAATACCGTGGGAAATTCCGATAATGTGTCTATTACTATTAGTCTAGTATTTCGTGAAATCCAACCACTCCGCCTTATCACGAACATTTTTTTTCTCATCCCCCCATAATTTAATCAGAAATGTTTTCATCTCGTGTACCTGTGAAACTTATGGTGTCCTACATTCAAGATAAAAAAAGAGGTATTTAATTCCACAAATTATGCACTCCCCGGCTTTGAGAATAAAGTGATCCCCGCAAACCTATCCATTCTCACGAACTGCGTGACTCCAAGAACTGGCCTGAGGATCGAAGTAATAAGCAAAAAAGAAAATAATAATATGGAAGACAGACAAGAAAGGAGGCTTTAAAAAAGAAAAGAAAAGAAAATAAAGCCGAGCGAGGAAGACAAAAGGAAAATTGAATAACTGTATCAGCACGCCATGTGGATCGAAGTTTTCCCCGAAAGGAAAATACCTGTACTGTGGGAGGTGGCGGTCCCCGTGCGGGGGGGGCATTGGGCGGGCTAAGTGCCAGAAACTCGTATCTGCGAGACATTGTCCTATAAGCTCTCCCCGTGGTTTTATGCACCCCGCATAATTTAGCAAAATTTGATACTTTTTGGCATAATTTCTAATTATTTACTTTTATCATTCTTTGTTAAAATTAACTGAATCGCATAATTTCACATTTTTGGGCTCTGTTTGCATATCAGAGTTTTTCTTGCATAAAACTACGAGAACAGCTATAAGAGCCAGTTCCACATATCAAGGTTTTAGCGAATTTTTCAGGAGGAACAACAAACTGATTAAGGTAGGTAGATTCTTTGTATGAATGATCAACACACCGAAAAAAATCAGGCCCTAATTATGATACGCGATTTAGGAATTCTTGGCTTTACTGTCGGTTCTGTTGTAAATCTTGTTGCGTCATCCAAGTTGTAACAATATTGAAATCCATTCCACACATCTTAAGATGAGCTAATTTGGAAGCAAACAGCTATGATAAGTGAAACAGTTATTTGTTTTTTATAGTGATTTTAAGGCGGGGAACTCAATGAAACTTATACTGAAATGAAGCCCATGATACGCGCTTTCTATTGGGGAAAAAATTTCGCGCAAAAATCACGATACGCGGATATGGCTCTTATTATAGGACGATATCGTTCCTGTAGATACTGCTTTGCTGTTTTCATACGGCAGTTCGGTACCTCAGAGTTACAAGTTTCTTTCTGACATTGTTGGCCGTTTTGAGTTACTAAGACGATGAGATCAAAAATCAAATATTTTTATCTTCTCTATCAAAATCGTAGAATTATATTGAGTCGTTATCAAGATAATCAAAGAATTGCGTTCGGAAAAATTTGACATGATCACGATGATGTGAAACTCGAAATCTTTGACGTTATACGGGGTGCCCACGTTAAACGGTGTTTGTTTTCAGTTTCAGGCGACCGAGTCAGGCGATCGGCCCGATTCAGCTCTGGTTAGTGGGCACCCTGTATTAGATTTCTCAAAACTAGAACGTACTGGGCAGATAGAACATTGTCATTCTGAGGGAGTGAGTTGGTGAGCACACTGGAGCCAGTGAGTGCGTGCGTAGCGTGAGCTGCCGAGGCTCCATTCTCTCAAAGGAGAGGGGAACAATGAAGTGGGTGCGATTCTGCATTAAAGTCGTCTGCACCGAGGGCTCATGGGACCTCTCCTCCGTCTCTCTCTCTCTCTCTCTCTCTCTCTCTCTCTCTCTCTCTCTCTCTGTGTCTCTCTCTCTCTCTCTCTCTCTCTCTCCTTCTCTCTCTCCCCCCCCCTCTCTCTCTCTCTCTCTCTTATACAGACTAATAACGAGAAAAGCCTTTTCGATACGATAACGTCTCACCTTCTGCTTTGTTTGCCGCACACCACGGCTGTTTGTTGATCTGTGCACGCTCAGTACGTGTGACGGAAATCTACTTTTGACAGCATGTGATGATATCTGGAAAAAAAAGAACAAATTTAAAAAAAACGACAACTCATGAATTCTATCTGTCCCCGCGATTTTTAGGGAAAAAAAATGAAATTATGCAAACTGAGGCCAAAAAATGTGAAATTATGTGATTCTGTTAATTTTAACCAAGAATGATAAAGGAAAATAATCAGAAATTATGCAAAAATGATCAAATTTTGCTAAATTATGCGGGGTGCATAAAACCAAGGGGACAGTTTTATAGATTGAAGTCATTCAACCCCTCCCCCTCCCCCCCCCCCCCAAATCCTTGCCTTTTCTCCCAACTCATACATGTAGCAGGATCTTTTCAAACTCAAACTGGCTTTATTATAACATTATTCTGCTTTTTTTCTGTTTAGTTTTGACAAGTAGAGAAATTAAGTGCTTGAAGATATGCCTGGAGGAGATAGAGCCAGAGTAGAGAACTCTGTCAGTTATCATACTACGTCTTTGTACTTTTGCCGAGAATCAGTTTCAATGCAGAGTCATCCTTAAGTTAAAAAGCTACTCACTTTTTTGTTTCAAGAACCCATCATTCCTTCAATTGAACGACTACACTGACCACTCACTAAGCTATTGAAACTCTGATTTGATGCCCCACCTAATCTACATCGGTACCATAGATATTACTACATGTTACGACACTGAAAATTTTGGCCATCACAGGAAACTCGGAGGGACAAGTGTAGCTCTGATGTCATTTAGGGCTGTGCAGTGGAACATGTGATGATCCACAGTCTCATATCCATAGGCACACAAGAATAAGAATAAGATAAGGTAAACTTTGTTGATCCACGAAAGAAATTTTGGCTGGATATATACCAAAACATCAATAATATATACATACAGATTCAACGTCAACACAGAAACGCACTCATTCCATTCATGCACAATACTATTTTATTCATGCACTCACACCGATGCCCTCTCCTGCCCACCCATCAGTAATGGGTACCTGACTTCGAGTTGGGGAAGTAAAAGCAGCGTGTAAAGGAACTGGCCACCCTACCACAATAACATGCTGAAGACCCAGGAACTTGTCTCACTAACAAAGCAATCCCCAATGTCCGGATCGGATGTGGGAACAACTTTTACTCACAACGATTCACAACTCATTGACATACACAAGCGTACCCCTGTTTTTCCATCTAACCACGTGTAGGCTCTGATAGTGATAGACATAGGATAGTCAAAGCTGCTCGATTCCTGATTATTCTATAATATAACATCGATAAGGGCGTTAACATTCAGCACAATCAAATTACCGTATCCTTGATCTCCATGGCACAGCATGCACTCATGCTCTCATGCTCTCACCAATGCGTCGATCGTCCCCGGTTAGAAATCCATTTTATCTCCCATATGCCCATCATTTAAATTAATTATTTAAACATCCTTATCTGCCCCCGTTCTAACTGTGGAAACTTTCGATCGGTAGATCGAACCAGTCTCCTCTCACACAAGCAGCTGCTACCTGCTGCAGGCCTGTGGGTGGAAGGGGGGGGGGGTTAATGGGTGTGAGCGGAATGCATTTCAAGTTGGGTTTGCATTTTTCAACATGCGCTCACCACTCCAATTTCAGTTTTCCACTGTGAACATTATCGTCACACATATGTATAAAGGCCTAATACGAAATCATGTAATTGTTCTTGAGGTTTGAAGTACCAATCTTACCATATGATAATAGAGATAATAATAACAACAATAATAACAATAGTAATAATAACAACAATAACAACAACAGCAACAACAACAACAGCAACAACAACAACAGTAACAACAACAGTAACAACAACAGTAACAACAGCAACAACAACAACAACAACAGTAACAACAACAGTAACAACAACAGTAACAAAAAAGTAACAACAACAGTAACAACGACAACAACTGCAAATGCTCTTATACAGCGCATATTCATGCTTTACAGCACACTGCTTGCACGTTTACTAACTTTCACAATGATTATTACCCCAGCAGACCCTAGAACGCCCAGAACCATTCTCGGCTTCCCGTAAGCATACAGTCCAAAGCTGTGGATTTCACACGTTCAAATACTATTACTAATGAGATCTTTCAGTCTATAGCCAGGTACCGTACCCATTTCCATCTGTGTGAAGTGGAGAAAAAATCGTGTAGAGCGCCTTTCCAGAGGACACAACGTCGGGCCCCTAGCGTGATTTCTTAGGCAAAGCATTAATTTGCCTCTTCTTAAGGGCCTATTACACGTACAGGTCGACAGGACAGGTTT
Organism: Aplysia californica; assembly: GCF_000002075.1. Classification (NCBI taxonomy): domain Eukaryota; kingdom Metazoa; phylum Mollusca; class Gastropoda; order Aplysiida; family Aplysiidae; genus Aplysia; species Aplysia californica. The sequence goes on along the minus strand of NW_004797762.1, from coordinate 111,587 downwards.
CTGGGCCGTACGGCCAATCGTAACGTGTTATAAGAAATGCGGCTCAAACCGGAGGAGTGAATGGCCGGCCGGCCAGATGTAAAGAACCCCCAGCCACTGCCGGTGAATTTGACGTCCGGCCATCCGGCTTATAATAAAGCAAATTTCCTTCGATTTCGTCTGGCCATACGGCTTGCCTGCGGTCAAAAACCTGTCCTGTCGGCTGTACATGTAATAGGCTCTTTAGAAAGAACATCGATCTGATCGGATGTACCGGTATTAGCCAGTGGCTAAGTAAGAATAACAGCAGAATTGGAAAAAAGGATTCAGACAACAGAGATGAGATGTTACCACAGACTCCTTGACATCTCATACAAAGACCACATTTCAAATGCTGAAGTGCGGAACAGAATCACAAACGCAGTGGCGCAGCATGAAGATCTACTGACCACAGTGAAGAGACGAAAATTAAAATGGTACGGGCATGTCACAAGATCCACAGGACTTGCCAAAACGATCCTACAAGGAACCGTAAAAGGAAAGAGAAAGAGAGGAAGGCAAAGAAGGAGATGGGAGGACATCATCACAGAGTGGACAGGGAAGACAATGGATGACAATCTGAGGAAAGCAGAGGACAAAGAGAAATGGCGAGCGAGAGCTGGTTGTCAGATGAAGTGGTGCCTCCACAGTTGTCCCAACCACGGGATAGAAGAAGAAGAAGAAGTAAGTTGTGAGTTTAGACTCAAGTAATGTCAAGCAAGTGTCGATGACACGGGGATCAGATGGGTGGTCACTGGGGTGTGTCCTTAAGCAAAACACGACAACCCTAGCTCAAAACACAGGGCTCTGCACAGTGGCATAGTTGTAAACTGTCATGTATTTGTTCAATATTGTGTACTTGTGTATACATGTATAAATTATGCATGTATTTCTGTATGTACGTATTTATAATTATGTATTCTGTATGTACGTGTTTATAATTATAATGTATTTATGTATGTACGTATTTATAATTGTGCATTTATGTATGCATAATATGTATGTTTGCCATTGTAAACCAAAGTGCCCTTCAGGGACAAATTATTATTATTATTATTATTATTATTATTATTGCTATTATTATTTTTATTATTATTATTAGCCTACACGACGAATGAGAATGAACAATATTACGACCCCTTCTCGGAGTTGAACCTCTAAAATTGAGTGACAAACCCTCTGAAAGACAATGCTTAATATATATATTTCTGTGTGTGCGCGAGCACGTATTATTAGTTCTCAGTGATTGAGAAATGAGTACAGCCTGGGGAAGGCAGGAGGAGCAGCCTGCGTGACCCCATCAGACGCTACAACAACCAGCTGATGATGGCGACAATCAGCCTGCCCACACTGAAATGGACCCTTATGAAGAGGGGCGAGGAAACAAGGAGCACCCCGTCTTCCTAAGACCCCAGTTATACATTCAAGTATTCAAATAAATAGATCCATATAAATAAATGAATGAGAGAGAGAGAGAGAGAGAGAGAGAGAGAGAGAGAGAGAGAGAGAGAGAGAGAGAGAGAGAGAGAGAGAGAGAGAGAGAAAGGGTGCGATCGAGATATTATTATATGAATGACAATCAGATACAAAGATTTAATTACAGCAGCGACAGGCGGTAGAATTAGGGACTCTGTTCTCGTAATAAAACATTGTCTTGGTGTATCATCGGGAAGGTAAATCACCAAACCCAAAGCAAATCACAGATGACATCGCCTGCACACACCTTGAGAATTTGATTTTTTTTCTCTTAAATTTAAATCATCTATTTTTTACGAGTTCACTGGTCCAGATTTGCATACCAAATGAGTTCCTTGCCAACAGCCCCCAAAAGCACAGAAGAGAATTCGTAGCTATGGCTCGCTCTTCAATCATCGAGTATTCATCAAGAAAGTCGACACTCTGTGAAGTGCAAGACCTGATAAAACCTTAATATACGATAAGACTTTTGATTTGCATTCATTTTTTCTGTCTCCCTATCACTCCTCTTTCGTGATTTTTTCTTTTTTTTCTGTTCGCAGGCCCTACTTCTCTGATCAGATGTGTTGCACTCTTGACGGTGTCGTCTTCTTCTTCTTCTTCTTCTTCTTCTTCTTCTTCTTCTTCTTCTTCTTCTTCTACATATTATATTGTTATTGTTGTCGTTACTACGATTATCTAAGGAGTCAGTAACCTAGTGGTTAGGCTACAAGAACCGTAATCGTGAGATTACAGGTTCGGGGGTTCGAGTCTAAGCTCGGCCTGACGTTGTGTCCTTTGGAAAGGCACTTGACACAGATTTCGGATTTTGCTCGGTCCTTTCGGAGATGGATGTTTAACTCAAAGGGTTCCGCCTCTTAAATAACCTAACAGTGTTGATAGGGCCTAAACTAATACCATTTCATCATATTTTTTCCACTATCATCAAAGAACTGAAACGACAATGACGTAAGTATTCACACGATTGCCGAGCAGGCAAACAGAGTATCTCAAGAGACAGTAAAATCTTTAATTAAAAACAAAAACAAAAACTGAGAGACTTTCGGTAGTTCACTACATGACGTACTTTGTAGAAAACGAACAGAAGGTAGGCCTTATAATATAGTGTGAGTGGTTTAGATAACCGATGAACGCAACGCTGGAAGTTTGAACCGTATCGTTAGTGAAATATAATTATCATTCATAGACCTAGTGTATTGGGATTAGATCCAGTCAGTGGGTTGTTGACGGGAGCTCTGGTGGGGTTTGCTCCTTCTTTCCCATCAAACATCTGTCGTCCTGATCTCTCCTTCTGTTTTGTGTTTGTTATTCTCTTGTAACATCTCTAATCTTCGGCTCTTATATGACCTTATTGTGTTGCAAGTGCCGTAAAACTCTTACAAAAACTAAGATCCAGTAACGGTATGCTTTTTCTTGAAAGTTGCATTTTGTGTTGTAGATACGTATACAATGTACAGTACATAGGCCTACATGTTGTTCGCTTCGTTATAGTGGCTAAGTGGCGCTATGCTATTCTGTAAGGGAGCCTATTATGTAGTATAAGGCCTGACACGATGAAAAAAAAAGGAACGCGGCGGGGGGAGAGGTGGGGTGGGGGGCGTATTACATCTATGTGTGCTCCTTGTGTAGGCTATGTTAATATGTAAAGTGCTCATTAGTTTCTTTTTCGCGCTGAGAGCTTAACGTTTTTAAATCGGGATTGGCTGTTATGTCAAACGTCATATTATAGCCGATTATTGTTTATTTTAAAATTATCATCATAATTGTTATTTATTATTATTATTATTATTATTATTATTATTATTATTATTATTATTATTATTATTATTATTTTCTTATTACATGTATTATCATTAAGACCCAGCGGTGTAAAAATTTCGTGAATTATTAAAGAATGTAATAGGGTACCGAGGGTTTTTTTAGTTCGTGCGCAGTCGATCACCACACAGTACATGGGTGACGTCACAGCTGGGGCCTCTAGTTTTATTTATAACCTCTTGTTGCAGATAGAACTTTGTAGTTCTGAAAAGATCAGCTGGTATTCAGATAGAACAATGTAATTCTGTGTAATATCTTGATAACGACTCCGAATTAACAGACAGTACATTTGCTTTCTAACCTCATGGTCCTAATAACTCAAAACGGCCAAAAACGTCAGATAGAACTTTGTAATTCTGAATTTTTTTTATAGTAGAGGGTTTTACGGCGCTCGCAACTGCATAAGGTCATATGAGGGCCAAGGGGTGGGTGTCAACAGAGAAGTCTTTACAGGGAATCAGACTTATTCTGCTCACCTCTCTAGCTTCGACAGCACAAGGTCTGCTTCTACTATCAAGGCACCCTAAAAATAGCAGTTTACAAAAGAGTGACAAACATACTAAAGAAGTAGAGGAAAATTACAACAGTAAGTATTAGGAAAGAAAAAGCAGCAGTTCCCTGTTGCAGTTTAGGCACAGTTATGAACGTGATATTATTAATCAGCCCATTTACAATTCTACTGTGCTTGAACGAGAAATGTCCCCCCTTTGGGAATGGCATAAAGACACTACTGCCAGTAGCACCGCCTCGGGGGGTTGTAATTCTGAGGTAGCGCAATGTTAGAAGTCGGTGGCACAAATGATAGTCTATAGTGACACGTAGACTGCTGTCTCATTGATCACTGTCTCAGTGCATGAGGAGGTATCCGAGTGTCACCCACTCGGGGTTGTGCGGAGAGCAACTGAGGACAATAGTGAGGTTGGGTTGAAAAAATCGGACTGTTCTCTGAAACTACTTAAATGTACATGTTTTTATGTATAATTTATTTATTTATTTAATTATTTATCTATTCATTCATTTGACAAGCGAAGACTATTCTGTTTTTAAACAGAAAACTCGAGAGAGTTAAATAAGTTGCGATTTTGAAATTTGCAAATTCTTTCATTTTGTAAAAATAAAAATAAGATGGACTAAACGAATCTATAAACCGAGAACGTCAACAACAACAACAACAACAACAACAACAACAACAACAACAACAACAACAACAACAACAACAACAACGACAACAACAACGACAACAACAACAACATCAACAAACCCCAAACCCATTCCGGATTTCTTCACCGAATCCAGAGGCATGAGACGGCATTGCAACGCGCATTATTATTACATGTATAATATTGACGAAGCTGGAACAACTAGGACGAAATGGAAATAGCTGATCATATCATGCTTCTAAAACCGATATTTCTGCAACGCCAAATGACTTAGACTGGCAAATAATATTCTTCATCTTCATTCATAGTTCTATTTCAGTCTTTTAGTTGCAACGATGTTAGTGTTTTAGCGCCTATAATTGGACCAAACTAGAACATCTAACCTACTCGTAGTTATCTGTTCTAATCCAAATTGCATGTACTGAAGTCAGACCAAGAAACTATGGTTCTGCATTTAAAAGAGGGAGCATGGGAGATGAGATCAATTAGAAGCAAGGACACTCACTGGATAATTGGACCAAACTGGAATATCTAACCTACTCGTAGTTATCTTTTCTTAGTAATATTTTATGACCCTTTGTTTGAGTATACGTATACGTGCGTGTGTGGGGTTATCCTATATTTAACTATTGACCTTTTGTTCGTTTTGAGTGTCTGAAAGAGCCAACGGTGATAAAAGAGAGGGAGTTGAGGTTGCTGGGCTGTAGTTTGTTCTCGTGGTGTAGGACCAGGGTAAACATTGCTAGCCTACTTACCTAACCCTATCAACTATCCGTATGCCCTGGGGGTCATTTTGTAGCCCCGTGGTTGTATTCTTCACATTTTAGAATACTTCTAGTACGAAGATCTCTTTGAGACTTTCAGTATTTCTCAAAAAAATCATTTTGACACACTGCTATGCAAAGCGTACGGATCGGATTAACGAGTAAATTTCCGCTTTGGAAAGTGGTGGCACAGAGTTCCCCAAGTTGTATGAATACGATAGTAAAACACGACGTACGGATATGGTTAACTAGTGCTAGGCGCACTTCTAGAATGTGCAAGGACAGAGGAGGCTCAGATGAGTTCAGCGGTCATAAACCAAGATTAAGACCTTATCTAGATCTAGTGTTTTAGACGCTGGTCCTAGCCAACAGCAACTCCATGCATATAATACTATATAGATCTATTATGTATTTGTATATGATCTAAACACACCATCCAGCACAACGTGCCTACATCCAAAAATTCGACGGCAACAAGGGCAATCGAGAAAGACCTGGATAGATCTAGATGGAGTCTGGGAAACAGTAACCACCCACGGCATCCCCCTGGCCCAAGCTCTCCGGCTGGCGATAGAGAGACGTCTCTTTCTTCCCGCCACACCCAAAAGGGTATAAGCGGCGGATAAAAGTAAAGTAAAGTAAAGTATATTATACGTAGAAGTCTTTGAATGTGCTTTCTGTGAACAGCTTTGACATTCTCGGCAGCAGGACTCGTCGCCTCAGACAGAACTGTTGTGTCCAAAGCAAAGAACACTTCTGTAAAGTGCACTGAGCCTTCAACAAAATGTAGTTGAGAGGGGACGCACATATTAGGGAAATGTGACAGTAAGCTGAACCGCTACCCTGGTCAAGACAGCAGAATGCAGGGCATACACAGGTTTGTTGTTGTTTTTTCCGTTTTGTTGTTGTTGTTGTGTGTGTGTGTGGTAGCCTATCCGTTCGAAATGTTCGGAGCCCCGAAGAGTGTGCTCTTCGCCAGGGCCACCGCCTCCCTTGGGTAGCGGGTGAGGCAGTCCAACCTCCCTGAATCCCCCCCCCCCCCCCCCCGAAGAGATGCCACCGCCGGGCCTCCGTGGCGGGGCATCTCTGCAGCCAGTGCTCCAAATCTTGGGGCTCCTCGCTGCACAATGGACATATTGGGTCCGATGTTTTGTCTATTCTATTTTTGTAGGCCCGAAGCCCAGAGAAATGTGTTGTTGTTGTTGTTTTGTTTGTTTGCTTTTTTTTGGGGGGGGGGCGGGGGGGGGGTTGTATTCTTTGGTCTGGGTCGACTATCTTAGTTAGATTGAACTGTATGTATTTTTGGGCCCTCTAGGTGATATAATTAGTACGGTTGACTCTTTGGACTGCCTTTGGTAACCCCCTTATGTTCTCCTTGGTGTATCATGTCTGTTTGTCTCGACTTGCGTCTTACTTTAATTCAGACCTCTGGGATAGAGAGCGAGTCTCATCTGCGCGCAGCTCTTTCTCACTTTAAACAAGCCTCTTGGGCCAGTCTTAATTTCTGCCGTCCATCCGTCCTTCCTTTCCTCCTGTATTTGTTCTCCCCAACCCTGAAAAAATATCCTACAGGGAGAGAAGAGTGCAGTGGCAGTAGGTTTGGATTGGACGTACATGTGGCGTCGGTAACGAAGTGGTTAGGCTACCAGACTCGTAATCGTGAGGTTGCAGGGTCGCGGGTTTGAGCCGCGGGCCCAACGTTGTGTCCTTGGGAAAGGTACTTTACACGAATTTTCCCCACTTCATCTGCCATAGACAGCGAAAGATATTGTCAGTATGGGTCTATGGTTTCAGCGCCTAAATGGCTGCTTGCACTGTATGCTTCCCAGGAAGTTGAATTTGTTTCAGAATGCTCTCAGGTCTGCTGGGGTTATAGTATAGATTGTGAAGCGCATATAGCTTGCTGTTGAGCTGGGATTTGCGCTATACAAATGCTATCTATTATTATTATTATTATTATTATTATTATTATTATTATTATTATTATTATTATTATTATCATTATTACATGTTAATGGGAGTTGTAAGCGCAGAATTAAATCTATTGGTGTCTGTGGCATAACGGTTAGGCGCTTTACCAACGCATGCAGAAGACCCGTGTTCGATTACCGAGTGGGGAGAATTTGTTAACAAGTATCTCCGCTCTTCAGCTGGGATGTATCCCTCTCATCCAGGGTGGGTCCTGGCGGGCAGTGTTGGAAGTCCGGCTCCTAAAGGATCTTAATTGTGTCGAAAGAGGCGTGAAATCTCCCACTTAGACAAAAGTGCAAATCTACACGTTGGAGGCAATGAACATTCAGTGGAGTCCGCTTAAAGTGAACTCTTTGGGACCAGAAGAAAGTGTTTACTCGGTACAGTGTTATTTTTTCCAAGTCTTCTACCTTTTTACAAGAAGAGTTTCATTAAGGAAGGACTGTGGGAAAAGGGCTCATCTTCGCTGAGCCCTAAGGACATTTGATTGGCTGCTGGGTTTCTATAGTTGTAAGCCGTGACAACAGTGATTGGATAAGCGAGCAAGCCGTCAAGTTGACCACTCTGTGTTCATTGCGTGCGGTCATAACGGTTTCAACTGCTTATTTCATTATGGAGAAACTTTCATTACTTTGGGATAGAGTTGGGGATGGTGGGCGGGAAGGGGGTAGGGGCTCAAGCTCGTGAGCCCTTCACTACCCACCGCCACTGACAACACCATGCACAAAGGAAGAGGAAGGCCACGCAAAAGGTGGATCGAGGGTGTCAAGGAAACCCTAAGAAAACATAACATCACCACTGAAAGAGCTGCTGAGCTGGCCTACCATAGAAAACTGCATCTCCCGTCGACGCTTAACGGTAACAGAGGATGAAAAAGTAAAAGTAAAGTAGACCTAATTTCGTAGCCCACGCCGCTCCAGCAAATGTCTGTCTTTGGCTCCAGTGTCAAGCGGCAGCTTCGTTTTGATAAAAATAGACCTAGAGCCGTGTGTGTCCTTGGTCTTACATATGGCACAAAAACAGGTTGGCAGTGTGTGTACACAGCAGGGCTACACAGTCGTCGCCATCTCCGGTTCAGGTTAGGCGTTATCACACCGTGCAAACTATCGTTATAAAACATACCTCGCGAAAGAAATTTTATCAGTCATCAGCTGTTAGAATAGGAATGTTATGTGAAAGCTGAAGCTAAGACGACAACACAACCTTCATTGTTGCTGCTTCTTAGGATTAGATCCTAGATCTAAGTTGTTGTTATCGATCCAGATCCTAGATCTAAGTAAGTTAGGCCTATAGGTACTCGACGCCCACAGTACGCTGGTGACTTGGCTTTTCCTTTCAGTTCAAAGTCTGCTTCAACCCAGGGTAAGTTGTTCCAAAATTACATCAAGCTTAATTTTAAAAAATATTTTTAGAAGGACATCATTATCGACAACGACTTTTATCGACGTAAGGAATTCTGCAACAGTATCGTAGTAGATTTAATACACAACCTGTCGTGTAAATTTGCAAAATTTTTAGTTTGCAAAGATTGCAAAACATGTTGTCTATCTTCTTTTCACTGATAACGATAAAAAAACAAACCATTAACGCGATCTTATACGCAAAAATTGGGAAGGGCCATGCATTTCACTCGAGGCATAATATCGTTTTAAATGATATTTTGAGTAGATTACACGTAGGTTCTGGTGTTAACTATTTTGCTTGGATGTAGGGTCTACAGGAAAAGCCGGGGTTTGTGTCGCCATTCAATGCATTAAAATATTTAATTATGTATCATAATAGACAAAGTACCTGTAGACATACAATTAATGTACGTCAAAATCACAGACGGCAACACATCCTGTTACTTTCCCATTTCTACCATGGTAAGCTTATGTTGAAGGAAGCCACTTACAAACACATGTGTCCCCTTGCTATGTTTGCCTTACACATTAGAAGGATAGGATACTGTTAGACCAACTAGATCAGTTAACAATTTAAGGGGCAGTTTATAAAAGCCTAGAGAAAGTGACTAAGGTAGTTACATAGTTTTATGTACTCTCTCTCTCTCTCTCTCTCTCTCTCTCTCTCTCTCTCTCTCTCTCTCTCTCTCTCACACTCTCTCTCTCTCTTTCTCTCTCTCTCTCTCACACACACACACTCACACACACACATACACACACACACACACACACACACACATACACGCACACACACACATGCGCGTGCGCGCGCGCGCGTTTACACATACAATCACACGCAAACATGGTATAGATCTACATACACACAAACACAAACGCACGCACACACAGATACAGCCTCCCCTCCCAGGCACACATTCATAGTATATGTTTATGTGTGTGTGTGTGTGTGTGTGTGTGTGTGTGTGTGTGTGTGTGTGTGTGTGTGTGTGTGTGTGTGTGTGTGTGTGTGTGTGTGTGTCATATTTTCAATATGCTCACATGTTATAGGCTTATATAATACCGTATACACACTGGTGAGGGGGGTAAGGGTGGTATAAACGAGTAGCCACAGGTTTTATTACTTACACATCTCAGAAAGAGTTAACGTAATATTTATTTAGATGCACGTTTCAGGTCTTACCGAGTAGATCTGGCTCAGATAGCCGAGTTTTCACATGTCTGGTATTGTCAGAAAGTGGAAGGAAAAAATAACGTGTTTTGGAGAGAAAATACATGTACACCGATTGTACGGTTGTGGACGATACATTTCATTTTCATTACTTTTTAGAGATTCTTGCTAACGCTTAAGAAGAAGAGGGAGGGAAAACTAGGAAAGCTTATGAAGGTTAGACCCTATAAATGTATGAATAAATTTCCAGAGATCTTTTTAAGTGACGGAGAAGAAGACAGCAGAAAGCATAAATGTCGCGACCTCATTTCGAAAAATTCATTTTTCGCTTCATTCACAGAAAGGTAAGATGTAGTTCCCGAAATTCCCAACATTCACTTCACAGAAAAAGTAATACACAATCGCCCAGCCTATCCTTCATAGAAAAAGTACCAGTAAAAACATAATTCCCAACATTTCCTTTACAGAAAAAGTGAGAAATCATGGCATCCCAGAGCGTATGGGGCGACGTGGCCTTGAAATACAAGATTGACCCCGAAACTGAAGCAACGTCCAGAAAATTCATTGAGCATGGAAGCCCACATATCCACAAAGGAACCCTTGAGCAATGTCGACAGGGCATCGTGCAGCTTGGCCTCATTAGCGCACTTGCACCTGGGTCTTTCAAGGGTTCTGTAAAGGACTACATTGTGCCGTCCGAGCATGTCTCTGATGGGATTCCTGTGTCGGTCTTCACGCCGACTTCAGCTCCCCCCAACCCTGTGATTTATCTGTACCTGCACGGAGGCGGTCTGGCTATTGGATGCAGGAAGGCATACGAGCATGTGGTGCAGTATATTGCCGAAACCAGCGGGGCTATTGTTCTGAACGTCGACTACCGCCTTCTTCCTAACGAAGAGGATCGCTTTGCACCCTTCAACGACTCGGTGACTGTTGCAAAATGGGTGCTGGAAAATAAAGAGCTTTTGGGCGGTACCATTAAGAGTAAAGTGGGGATTGGAGGTGATAGTGCTGGAGGCCAGCTGGCGTCTTGTGTGACCAACGAGATGCAAGGCTTCGACTTTCAGATCTTAGTTTATCCCGTGGGTGGAGTGGACTGCTCCGTTGGGTCGATGCAAGAGTTTAGAGACATCCCGGCTTTCTCTGGCAAGGATATGGAGTGGCTATTTGGTTTCTCCATTCCGTTCATTCCGGACGCTGAGACAAATCCAAGAGTAAACCCTCTGGCTAGAACTAGATCAAACTTAGAGTTATCTCCCTCGACTCTTGTAATCACAGCAGAGTTAGACCCTTTGCGGGACTCGGGGATAATGTTTGCCGAGAAGCTGAAAAAGGCTGGCGTCCATTGTGAGCATGTCCCGTTTAAGGGGGTACCACATGGCTTTATGTTCGAAATGAAGAGCTACCTCACCTGCTCTAAGGCTGGTTACAAGATCACTACTAACTTCATGAAATCTTATCAAGCAGCAAAGACAAGCCCTCTGTAAGGGAGATTCTGCTGCCCCCCCCCCCCAAACCACCTCAAATTACATGACGTACTTTCGAGAAAAAAAATTGTATTCGGATTTTCTCGCAAACTGTTGAACTTATTAGCCTCAATTTGATTGTTTTTCCCATTTGAAAGAGGTCTCATTTCAGGTTCTACATATGAGAAATATACACTACGTATCCACAACTCTCGGAACAATGCCCCCCTCCAGGGCAGTGCTACTGACTGAAGTGTCTGTAGGCAATTTCTTTTTTAAAAATCGGGAGTGGGGTATTAACATGTTCTTATGCACAGTAGAATTGTAAATGGGCTGATCTATCAATGTCATGCTCTTACTGTGCTGGAACAACATAGGTTGAACTGCCGCTTTTTCTTTCTTCTTCCTTACTATTGTCATTTTCCTCTACTTGTGAACTGCTATTTCCGGGGTGCGTTGATAGTCGAAGCTTACTTTGTGCTGTTGAGGAAAGAGAGCAGAGCAGAGTAAGCCTGATTCCCCGTTTGGACTTCTCTGTTGACGTCCATCCTTTGGTGCTCATATGACCTTATGCAGTTGCGAGCACAGTAAAACCTTGCTAATAAAAAACAAAAGTTAAGTAGACCAGTCCCTGTATAGTCGTAACATTGGCTTTTATTGATCTGCACTCTATTCCTTTCCCAGGACAAGAAGACATATCTGAATACATCATGTACTTTGAAAACTCTTCTGTTTTTCTTAGACAACACGGTCGTATCTCAAAGTCCCTTTACCTTTATTAGGAGCATTTCCTGTTCGAAATCTTGGAAGTCAAGTCATATATATTAATACTTTACATAAGATTCCTGAAAAAATTTGGAGAACTCTTTAAAGGCTTGGTTTCTTCACAAAATAAAATACTAGTCACAAATTTTTCTAGTTAAATGATGATGATGATGATGATGATGATGATGATGATGATGATGATGATGATGATGACGATGATGATGATGACGATGATGATGATGGTGATGATGATGATGGTGATGATGGTGGTGGTGGTGGTGATGAGGATGAGGATGATCTTTTGTTCGTTTTGAGTAGCTGAAAGAGCCAACGGTGAAAAAAGAGAGTTTGATCTCATGATGTCGGACCAGGCTAAACCTTGCTAGCCTACTTACTCAACCCTATCCGTATGCCCTGGGGTCATTTTGTAGCCCCGTGGTTGCATTCTTCCCATTTTAGAATACTTCTTTTACGAAGATCTCTTTGAAACTTTCAGTATTTCTAAAAAAAAAAAATCATTTTTACACACTGCTATGCAAAACGTACGGATCGGATTAACGAGTAAATTTCCGCTTTGGAAAGTGGTGGCACAGAGTTCCCCATGTCGTATGGATACGGTAGTAAAACACGACGTGCGGATAGGGTTCAGTGTTGGCACAGAGTTGTCCACATCGTATGGATACGATAGTAAAACAAGATGTACGGATAGGGTTAACTAGTGCTAGGCGCACTTTTAGAATGTACAAGGGCAGAGGAGGCTCAGATGAGTTTAGCGGTCTTAAACCAAGATTAAGACCTTATCTAGATCTAGTGTTTTAGACTCTGGTCCTAGCCAACAGTAACTCCATGCTTATAATGTATAGATCTATTATGTATTTGTATATTATACAAACACAACATCCAGCCTACATCCAAAAATTCGATGGCAATAAGGCTAGAGGGCGACCGAGAAAGACCTGGATACTGGATAAATGGAGTCAGGGAAACATTAACCACCCACGGCATCCCCCTGACCCAAGCTCTCCGGCTGGCGACAGAGAGACGCCTCTTTCTCCCGCGACACCCAAAAGGGTATAAGCGCCGGATAAAAGTAAAGTAAAGTAAAGTATATTATACGTAGAAGGCTTTGAGTGTCCGTTCTGTGAATAGCTTTGGCATTCTCGGCAGCAGGACTCGTCGCCTCAGACAGAACTGTTGTGTCCAAAGCAAAGAACACTCTTCTGTAAAGTGCACTGTGAACAAAATGTAGTTGAGAGGTGACGCACATATTAGGGACATGTGACAGTAAGCTGAACCGCTGCCCTGGTCAAGACAGCAAGAGGCTGGGCATACACCAATTTTGTTGTTTTTTCCGTTTTGTTGTTTTATTTTGTTTGTTTGCTTTTGTTGTTGTTTGTTGTTGTTTTTGGTTGTTTTTTTGTTTTTTTGGAGGGGGGA
>NW_004797762.1:86469-98041 GCF_000002075.1 Aplysia californica | reverse complement strand
TGGTCTACGATGGAGGTGGGCTGAGGGGACAACACAGAGGGCGAGCCTAGACAAGAGCTCTTTCTTTCTGATTGAGATTGCCGTCGTCAACACCGAACTGGGATTGTCTGCTGTTGCCCGAGGCAAAGAATTTTACTTTCACAGCATGGTGACAGTGACACGACGGTCGGTCCGATCTTCGCTTTCACTCATTTTTGGGCGTTCACTTTATCCGATTTCCCCATGAAACCTTTTCGTTTTATCTACTATTTTTTTTAACTTAAACAAATAGCGATTCAAACGGTACCACATAATATCGTTCACTTTAACCGAATGTTCAAATAAAGTTTGTTTACTTTAGGTGGACTCCACTGTTTGTCGTTTTGTCGTCCTAGAATGGGACGAATTCGGCATCACTCGCTGGACATGAAGTGGCTTTTTTCTAGGGATACACTGCTCACCCTCTAGGTTGGGGGGGGGGGGGGGAGGATGCCATTAAAAAGCCGAAGACGCCTGCTAAGGAAGACTATACCAAAATCAGAGAAAACGTGATATCTGCTATTGAAGAAGGTGAAGGTTGCCCGGCTGTCAGAAGTAAAATGAGCGAGAAAATGGTCGCCAAACTACTAGGGTTGTTCAAAAAGTTTTGCCTCCTCTCCCATAACTTCTAAACTAGGCCTATTCAAGATATCTTCATGAAATTTGCACACAACTGACTTTCAGATGCATACCCTCAAACACAAAAAACCAGAATTATTATGCTATGATGTCAAACCTTTATGCTATTGCTGTTTACATCATAGATGCAAGGGTACATTGTCGCCGAGAAAATGGCATCCAGCAAATCTATGAATGTGCGCTTAAAGCAAAGAGCTGTTCTTGTGCTCCTTTCTGCAGGGGGAGCTGCACCCATTGATATTCATAGGCGAATGAAGCTTATCTATGGTGAAGCATGTGTCGATGTAAGTACTGTTCGAAGATGGGCAAAGGAGTTCGCTGAAACCACTCTCACCTAGATCTAGATCTAGATCTAGCCCCCCAAAAGTTCAAAGTTGTTTCATCTGCAAAGAAAGTGCGTATGACAGTGTTTTGGGACTGCGATGGTCTGATTCATATGGAATTTTTGGAACAGGGTTGCACTATCAACTATGAACGATATATTGAGACACTGAGAAAACTAAGACTTAGAGCGCGGCTGTCACGAGTTTGGCCCGAAAAAAAATGCAGTTTTTCACCACGACAACGCCCGTCCACACACGAGTTGACAAACTCAAGATGCCATGAAAAGTCTCAGATTTCAAGAGACCTTACCACACCCATCATACAGTCCAGATCTTGCTCCATCTGACTTTGATCTTTTTCCTAAGTTGAAGGAGAACCTCAAAGAAAAACGTTATGCACCTGACGATGAAGTTCAAGAAGATGTGCGTCGCCGTTTCAGAGGAAAACCACATGGATTTTTCGCCGACGGCATGCGACAACTTATTCGACCTTGGCGGGTCTGCATCGACAAAGAAGGCGACTATGTTGTAAAGTAAAGGCACTGCCATGTAGCAGACATCCTACGCTTTCATTTGGTGTATAACTTGTGTATGTAGCATTAGTAATAAAGAAATTATGAACTTGGAGGCAAAACTTTTTGAACGACCCTCGTAGGAGACTTCCAAAGATTGGGAGTGCATGGAAACTGCAAGTTAACATTTTGCGCGCCTTTGATCAATAGTTTTCAATACAATTCACACAGGAATGTGTTTTTAAATGGACATAAAAGGTACTGAACACGAAAAAATGTCGATCAAATTGTCTGTCGAACGGGAAAGGGCTGGTTTCGTTAATGTGATCATTTTGACGAGGGCCTGATTTCACCACGACCTCTCAAACAATGTTATGTCGATGCTGGTGGCTTGCTAATCGATCAGCTCTATGAAAGCGTATCAACTAAAGTAAACAAGCTTCACGAGGAAATGTACCTCGTAGTCTAGATAATACAGCCCTTGACCTAATTTCGTAACCCACGCCGCTCCAGCAAATGTTGTCTATTTGGCTCCAGTGTCAAGAGGTAGCTTCGCGTTTGATAAAAATAGACTAAGAGCAGTGTATGTTCTTAGTCTCTGGTCTTACATAGGCGTAACCCTTGACCTAAAAGGTGATTGAAAGCGTGTGTGTGTGTGTGTGTGTGTGTGTGTGTATACAGTAGGTCTACACAACTGTTGCCATCTCCGGTTCAGGTTAGGCGTCATCACGCCATGCAAACTATTGTTATAAAACATACGTCGCGAAAGAATTTTAATCAGTCATCAGTGCATTAGGCTAGCTGTTAGAAGAGGAATGTTATGTGAAAGCTGAAGCTAAGACGTCAACACAATAATCATCGTTGCTGCTTCTAAGTTAGTTAGGCCTATAGATCTAGGTACTAAACGCCCACAGTACGCTGACGACTTGGCTTTACCTTTCAGTTCAAAGTCTGCTTCAACCCAGGGTAAGTTGTTCCAAAATAACATCAAGCTTAATTCTAAATGTATTTTTAAAAGGACATCATTATCGACAACTATTTTCATCAACGTTAGGAATTCTGCAACAGTATCGTAGTAGATTTAATACACAACCTGTCGTGTAAATTGACGAAATTTTCAGTTCTCAAAGATTGCAAAACATGTTGTCTATCTTCTTTTTCCTGATAACGATTAAAAAATCAATTAACGCGATCTTATACGCAAAAATGGGGCCATGCATTTCACTCGAGGCATGTCACTATAGGGATATATTTTTAGTAGATTACACGTCGGTTCCGTGAACTGTTAACTAAATATATTTTGCTTTGTTGTAGTTTGTAGGGCCTACAGGAAAAACCGGTGTTTCTGTCGCCATTCAAAGCATTAAGATATTTAGTTCTGCATTATAGGCATAAGAGACAAAGGACCGGTAGACTTAAAATTTCGTCAAAATCACAGACGGCAACATATCCTGTTAACTTCTTAGATTTATACCATGGTAAGCCTATGTCATGTAGAAGGAAACATCTTACAAACACAAGTGTTCCCTTGCTATGTTTGCCTTACACATTAGGAGGATAGGATACTGTTAGTGTTAGACCAACTAGATCAGTTAACAATTTAAAGGGCTGTTTATAAGAACCGTGAGACATTGATTAAGGTAGTTACATAGTTTTATGTACTCTCTCTCCCCCCCCCCCCCCTCTCTCTCTCTCTCTCTCTCTCTCTCTCTTTCTCTCTGTCTCTTTCTTTCTTTCTTTCTTTCTTTCTTTCTTTCTCTCTCTTTCTCTCTCTTTTTCTTTCTTTCTCTCTCTCTCTCTCTCTCTCTCTCTCTCTCTCACACACACACACACACACACGTTTACACGTACAATCACACACAAGTATGGTATAGATCTACATACACACAAACAGAAACACGCACACGCAGATACAGCCTCCCCCCCTACATACACATATAGTTTTTTCCGGGTTACATCACTTTTAAGTATAGCATTTAAAAATATTTTTAAATTTTTTATTGAATACAAACCCTTGAGTATACACTACCGTTTATGCATGATGGTGTACATTTTCTTGGCTGGTAAACAGAATTCAAAATCAGAAATATTTTATGGGGAAGTTTTCTTTTCTCTGTGTTTGTTTGTTCAGACCTGTTGCTGTTGACAGTTTCTTCATGCCTCACTTACTTTGACCGCAAATTTGATCCAGATCAGTGACAGCTTGTCGTTAATTATGAGCTCGTAGTCTAGCAACCACTTGGTCAATTAAGAAACTGATAATTATCATAATATGAATCTCAGAAACAAAACCCACTTTTGCATACGTCGAAAAAATGTTTGTGTTTTTGTGTGTGTGTGGGGGGGGGGGGGGGTTAATTGCTATTCTGGATGATCCATTTTACAAGTTTACAGGGTTAGCAATTGGACAAACGTGCTCTTTTACTTTATGATCTGTCTGTCTGTCTGTCTGTCTGCCCCTCCATTTTACTGTTAGTTTTAACCAGTGTTCTTCATGTTTATTGTTCTTATTTGCAGGTCAAACCTGTTACTAGTATGTGTATTTCTGCTTTAAGCAAGTTTGTCTATGAAAATAAATTAATGCGCTTATTTTTGTAATCATTTGGCTGTTCTGTATTTTGTTTTGTACCTTCAGTTTTTCAAATTTTGATGGAAATTATGCGGTGTGAAAATCGAAGAGTTTAACTTATTGGAGACCTAAACAATGTTACGCGCAGGGGAAATCCAATAAATACAAGCAGTGCAGATAGACATATATAGATACTATAGATGGCAGATTTATATACATGTAAATCCAAGGGTGTATTGTAGGCTACTTTAGTGGATGAACGATTGCAGGAAGGGGGGAGGGGGGTTCTTTGACTGTGGATAGGCAGGTGAATTGAGAAATGGACGAATAAATAAGGGAATGGATGGATGGATGAATGCGTTGGCAGATAGAGGCAAGGTCGAGTTAGTAGAAACTTAATAGTTCCCAGCATTTCCGTTACAGATAAAGTAAACCGTTATTCCAAACCTTTCGTTCACAGAAAAAGTAAGAAATAATTCCAAACATTTCCGTAATAGTAAAAGTAAGACATAATTCCCAGCCTTAACGTCACAGAAAAAGTAAGACATAATTGCCAACATTCCCTTAACAGAAAAAGTAAGACATCATTCCCAACATTCATTGCACAGAAAAAGTAAGACTCAATCCCCCAGCCTATGCTTTATAGAAAAAAGTACCAGTAAAACATAATCCTCAACGTTTCCTTTACAGAAAAAGTGAGAAATCATGGCATCCCAGAGCGTATGGGGCGACGTGGCCTTGAAGTACAAGATTGACCCCGAAACTGAAGCAACGTCCAGAAAATTCATTGAGTATGGAAGCCCACATATCCACAAAGGAACCCTTGAGCAAGGTCGACAGGCCTTCCTGCAGCTTGGCCTCATTAGCGCACTTGCACCTGGGTCTTTCAAGGGTTCTGTAAAGGACTACATTGTGCCGTCCGAGCATGTCTCTGATGGGATTCCTGTGTCGGTCTTCACGCCGACTTCAGCTCCCCCCGACCCTGTGATTTATCTGTACCTGCACGGAGGCGGTCTGGCTGCTGGATGCAGGAAGACATACGAACATGTGGTGCAGTATATTGCCGAAACCAGCGGGGCTATTGTTCTGAGCGTCGACTACCGCCTTCTTCCTAACGAAGAGGATCGCTTTGCACCCTTCAACGACTCGGTGACTGTTGCAAAATGGGTGCTGGAAAATAAAGAGCTTTTGGGCGGTACCATTAAGAGTAAAGTGGGGATTGGAGGTGATAGTGCTGGAGGCCAGCTGGCGTCTTGTGTCACCAACGAGATGCAAGGCTTCGACTTTCAGATCTTAGTTTATCCGGTAAGTGGAGTGGACTGCTCCGTTGGGTCGATGCAAGAGTTTAGAGACATCCCGGCTTTTTGTGGCAAGGATATGGAGTGGCTGTTTGATTTCTCCATTCCGTTCATTCCGGACGCTGAGACAAATCCTAGAGTAAATCCTCTGGCTAGAACTAGATCAAACTTAGAGTTATCTCCCCCTACTCTTGTAATCACAGCAGAGTTAGACCCTTTGCGGGACTGGGGGATAATGTTTGCCGAGAAGCTGAAAAAGGCTGGCGTCCGTTGTGAGCATGTCCCGTTTAAGGGGGTTCCACATGGCTTTATGTTCGAAATGAAGAGCTACCTCACCTGCTCTAGCGCTGGTTACAAGGTCACTACTGACTTCATGAAATCTTATCAAGCAGAAAAGACAAGTCCTCTGTAAGGGGGATTCTGCTGCCCCCCCCCCACCCCCCCCCCCACCCCCCAACCCCATCTCAAAGTACATGACGTATTTTGTATACATAAATTGTATTCGGATTTTCTCGCAAACTGTTGAACTTAGTAGCCTCAATTTGATTGTTTTTTCCATTTGAAAGAGGTCTCATTTCAGGTTCTACATATGAGAAATATACACTACGTATCCACAACTATCGGAACAATGCCCCCCTCCAGGGCAGTGCTACTGACTGAAGTGTCTTTTGGCACTTACCCCCAAAAAGCGGGGGGGGGGGGGGGGGGGTAATGAAGATCATTTCTATAGCGCCCACTCCCGTGTAAACACAGCCTAGGCGCTTTTCATAACATGTTCTTATGCACAGTAGAATTGTTAATGGGCTGATTTATCAACGTCATGCTCATACTGTGCCGGAACAACATAGGGGGAACTGCCGCTTTTTCTTTCTTCATCCTTACTATCGTCATTTCACCTCTACTTGTGAACTGCTATTTCCGGGGTGCGTTGATAGTCGTAGAAGACTTTGTGCTGTTGAGGCTAGAGAGCCGAGCAGAGTAAGCCTGATTCCCCGTTTGGACTTCTCTGTTGACGTCCACCCTTTGGCGTTCATAATATGACCGAATGCAGTTGCGAGCACCGTAAAACTTGCTAAGACAAAACAATCTCGGAACAAAGGTTAAGTAGACCAGTCCCTGTATAGTCGTAACAGTGGCTGTTATTGATCTGCACTCTATTCCTTTTCCAGGACAAGAAAACATATCTGAATACCTCACGATCGTATCTCAAAGTCCCTTTACCTTTATTAGGAGCACTTCCTGTTCGAAATCTTAAAAGTCAAGTCCTACATTTCAAAACTTTACATAAGATTCCTAATAAGATTTGGAGAACTCTGTAAAGGCTTGGTTTCTTCACAAAATAAAATACTAGTCACAAAGTTTTCTAGTTAAATGATGATGATGATAATGATGATGATGATGATGATGATGATGATGATGATGATGATGATGATGATGATGATGATGATGGAGCCTCTGATTTGCAGCTTCAGGGCATTGAAATAGTTCGTAATCCTACAAAAGAAAATCTAAACCATAGAGAATCAATGTGGATTTGGAACTTGGGTTCCCACCAAATCCTCAGTGGTCTTAACATCGACGAGCCACATTTCAGGGACCTAAAATTACCACGTAATGTACTTATCACACTTTTTTGAAAGACTGTGCTACGATACAACTATTTCTACCCTAGTTACTGAGATATTTATAATTATTCGTCCATCTATGTCCAAAGTGGACAAATACGGTGAAGTTTGGTCTTTGTAGTGGTGTGGAAGAAATACGGATGAGTCAACTTGTACTTTTCTACCTTGCCTTTGGGCTCGTTTCGAGAGGACATAAGTTTCCTACCTGTGTGGAATTTAAAGTTTTACAAATTCCTTTCCTTATGTAGATAATATATGCCACTACTACTACTACTACTACGACTACTACTACTGCTACTGCTACTACTACTACTACTACTACTACTACTACTACTACTACTACTACTACTACTACTACTACTACTACTACTGCTGCTGCTGCTGCTGCTGCTGCTACTGCTGCTGCTGCTGCTGCGCCACTACTACTAACACTAATAATTACCTTTACATTAATATTAATGGTTATATATAATATATGATTTGACGTACATACTATTTTATATTCATACCACTTCTTGCCATAGCCTTCACTTTTCTCTGGTCTTCCCGATTTGTTTTTATCGCACCTTTTGATATTATGACGTTTATGCGCGCACTTTTGTTGCTATTGCTTGTAGTTTGTAGTCAATAGATTTTCCGTTATATTTTTTTTTTACATGTTCCTGAAGAAGCCCCTTACGGGGCGAAACGTCGAACTTATTAAATTTGAAAAGTCTACTAAGTCTCATACCCTTTTTTATTCCCTGCTATCTACAATGATGATGATGATGATGATGATGATGATGATGACGATGATGATGATGATGATGATGATGATGATGATGATGATGATGATGATGATGACGATGATGATGGTGGTGGTGGTGTTGAGGATGAGGATGATTTTGTGAACTACCAAAGTGAACACTTTTGTAATTCTTGTGCTGGTTTTTATGTGTTTTTTAAACTTGTTTTGTTCCCTTTGATGAAGCGAGAATGAGCGAACTGCTGATCTCTTTAAAAAGAGTCATTATTTTCTAGTAAAAGATACCCGAGTCTCTGTATGTGTTGTTTTTCTATTGTTCAGCAACAACAATTGGCTGTATTGATATGTGGTTCAGAGACATACATATATATACTTACTTACTTACTCTCTCCCTATACCGTCAGGTAGACCTACATAAGGCGGAGAGCAGTCAACGCCACGCATGTCTGTCCCGGGCCATGTTCTCTAATTTTGGCACACCTAGGCCATGGGCGATTGCCTCATCTCTTATTGTGACACTGTAGCTTCCAGTTGGTCTTCCCAGCATTCTCTTCCCAGTTGGTTTCTACTGCCATTCTGATAAGGGAGTCTCGGCTTTGGCATTCTCAGAACATGTCCTAGATATTTCCATCTTCTCTTTTTTTATTGTTGTGTTGATGCCTTCAATTTTTGCTCTTTCCAACACTGCTATATTTGTGATGATCGAAATTTATTCCATTTTACTAGTTGAATTTTAATTTTCGTAGACATTTGGTTTCGAAGCGTTTTAATTTTCGTTGAATTGTTTTGTTCGTTTTTCATATCTCTGGGGCCTTGCTTCAATACAGCCAAATACATGTATTGCTATCATATATAATTTTAATTTCGACTTCAATGAAATGATCTTTGACTTCCATGTAGCATTTAGTTTCACAAAAGCGATCCATGCATTTTAAAGTCTTTGCTGGATGTCGTCAAGGCAGTTTGCAGTTTTGGATATAATGCTGCCAAGATACTTGAATTTACTAATTTCTGCAAGGGGTACTCCATAATGAAATCAAACAAAATAATTCTACGAAAATTAGAAAGCTTCCAAACAAAATTATGTTTACAAAGAATTTTACTCATAAAATGGAATGAATTTATTATGTATATAATGAAGTGTTGGAAAGAGCTGGAATTGAAAATATCAATACAACCAACAAAAAAAAGGAGAAGGTGGAGATATTTAAGACATGTTCTAAGAATGCCGAAGACAAGATTGCCCTTTCAGACATGGTATTGGAAACCAACTGGTAAAAGAAAGCGGAAAGACCAACTGGAAGCTATAGAGGCTCAATAAGGGATGAGACAATCACCCAGGGCCTGGATTTGCTGAGATTGGAGGACATGGCCAGTGGCAGGCAAGCGTGGCGTCGACTGCTCTCACTCTCAGCCTTAAGTTCCGTATATGACGGTAGCCCTAGATTTATAGAGAGAGAGTGTTTGTTTGTTTGTTTGTTTGTTTGTTTGTAAGTGTTTTACGGCGCTCGCAACTGCATAAGGTCATATGAGCGCTCGGGACACACCTAACATTTTCAGTTGGTAGGAACCTTTGGATTTTGCACAGGTGGCGGCCGAAGTCTACTGTACTCTTCTCGATTTTGGACCACCAAAGGATCTTTACCGTGCGCAACTTGCACACGGGACCTCCGAGATTTTTGGCACTTGTCCGAGAAGGCTAGAGGTGCAGATCTGTCCTACCAGAAGATCAGAGGTGTGGCGAAAAGACAGCAGTAGGAAGGAGCCAATGAGAAGCACTGGAAAGGCTGCAGAAAGAGTCAGGAGCCCAGAGGAGGGGGGCAAAGGTGAGGGGGTGGGGGCAGAAAGTGGAGACGAAAGCAGACGACAGAATATTGCTAGAGAGCAGGAAAGGGGGTGAAAGGAGATAATTTTAGAGAAGAAAGTTTTTCCTTCGCAACACGGATTAGAACCCGGGACTTTTTAAAGGGGCCAACACCTTAACCTCTAGGCCACGAGAGCCCTCTAAGGAGAGAGTAAGTAACAACAACAACGATGATGTTGATGATGATGATGATGATGATGATGATGATGATGATGATGATGATGATGATGATGATGATGATGGGGAGGAGGAGGAGGAAGAGGATGTTGTGGATCATTACCTCAGAGAAAGCTTTTGTAACTAATGTTCATTTTATTGTGCTTTTTAAAAATTCGTTAAGTTCCCCATGAAGCGCGAATGTCCGAACTGTTAGGTGATTAAAAAGCCAAAATTTTATCTGAAACACTCGTTTTAAAAAAAAGGGGGGGGGGGGGGGGGGGGGGGGCTACACCCCCAAAGTCCCAATTCTGCTCAAAATTATGGAATTTGAGTTGTAGGCATTTTTAGCTTTCTCAGCCCCTCCTACAACTATTTCATCGCATAAGAACCCCCCAAAACCGCACATTTTCACATACCGGGCATGTTCGTCACCACCATTTCCTCATAAAGTCAATATTTTATTTTTATTTATCGGCCGTTTTCTCAAAACGCAACTTTTCTCTACACTTTTTTGAATAACTCCACCATTTTCCCTCCAATCTTCATGACTTTATTACAGAATGAAGAGAAGATGTAATACTAAACATTTGTCTGTTGAATTTTGGATAGTTGGAATATATTTTTGTTGGTGGTGTCTGGAGTGTGGATTTTCACAGATTTTTTGCAAACTTGAATGCTACCTCTGGTAAAAATTGATTAAAAAACGTTTCTAGCTTGTTTACGAAACAAACAACAGACTAATTTTTAGATCTAATGTTTGTTAACACGCATGCAAAAAAAAAAAAAACCCATTCAATTTCCATGAGCAATAAGTGCGGTATTCATTACGTAAGACATGTCAATAAAATCCAATATGGACGCGGTATCCATGGGAACAATTTTTTTTTCTCAAATTTGATGGCGAATTTCAAGACTCCTTACTATGATTGTTACAATATGTGTGAAATTTGGTAAAATTTGGTCTAGTAATAAGCGAGATAGCCTTCAGGTGTAGCCCCCCCTCCCCCCAACCTTAATTGTTATGTGTTCTTTTTCTGCCTTTCAGCCAAAATGATGATGATTAAGATGATGATGAGGATGGGGATGATGATGATGATGACAAAGATGATGATGACGACGATGATGATGCTATCTAAGAGAACTTTGTCTTCTTCTCTAAGGCTCTAGGCTGAGAAAAAAACTACCTTGAGCCGATTTTTTAAAATGATACGTCACACTTCTCATGGATTTGAACCTCAAAATTACGAGTACATAGAATCTATGTATTTTCCTCCTTTTGTTACCAACTGAGACACAGCGTGAGAGAAATTAACGAAAGTGAGTTTCTTAGAAAGGAGAGAAACTAGAAAAAAAAGAAAAAAAGAAAATAAAGACAGAGGAAGGATGGATTACAAATAGGTAGAGACATGCACGTGAACAAAATCCTAATGAAGCGTGGGACACGGGAGAGAATATTAATTACAACGCTATCTCCAGTATCAGCCAATCCAATTAGATCTAGCTCTCATTTCATTTTTTTTCTCCAATGGGCCTTAGCGTCATTTCATGTGTGACTTGGGGAAGAATTGCTGCATTTCATGGACCCCAGCTGTTATGGGAGGATAAGAGAATAAGAAGAAGAGCTCCAGTTCGGATCTAGCGCTACATGTAGATCTACTGGGTGGCCATAGCACGCGAACTGATGATAAAAACATATGTGAATTTCTTTTCCTTTTGGAACAAAAATGTTTTGTTTTGTCTAGCTTTTTTGCGTAATTATTATTGGATGCTTTTCTTGATTTTTGAAAAGAGGGTGGGGAGTGCGAAAGATTCACCATTTT
>NW_004797762.1:83032-85204 GCF_000002075.1 Aplysia californica | reverse complement strand
TATCAAACCGTGTAAGTTTGGAACGGGTGGCGGGGTGCTGCGTTCAGTTCATTCATTCAACGTGCATTGTATTACGCGTACAGAAGGATTTACCTGACCATGATACTGTTGTTGTTATGAAAAAGACGGGCAGTGACTAATGAAGCTCTTTCTCACCTGCCCTTCTTGTAGGTGGTTTGATGGTGCCGTTTTTGTTTCAGTTTTTTCTACGTTCTTTCTGTTTGTCCTGTTCTTTTTCAGAGTGTTTGAGAGAGTATGGGTGTAGGTATGTATGTATGTATGTGTGTGTGTGTGTGTGTGTGTGTATGTGTGTGTGTGTGTGTGTGTTTGTGTGTGTATGTGTATGATTGTGTGTGTGTGTGTGTGTGTGTGTGTGTGTGTGTGTGTGTGTGTGTTTGTGTGTGTGTGGTGAAAAACCAAACCAATGTGTCTGAATGTCTGGACAATACAGAGTAATTTTGTCTTTTCTCAAACTTACCCCCCCCCCCAAAGAGAACCCACAGCAATCCCCATTTTCTCCCAAGTACTCATTGGCTGATGGCTCTCTGATATAGTTTGCTCCTTCTGACCTACGCGCCAATAGTCTACACCTCTGATTAAGACACCAATGTGCTAGGGAGGTGAGCAGAGTAAGTATGATTCCCTGTAAGGACGTCTCTGCTGATTTCCACCCCTTGGCGCTCATATGACCTAATGCAATTGCAAGCGCCGTAAAACCTCTACTAAAGCTAAGACAAACAAAGACACCAATGTGTCAAGATCTGGCCAATAAAGATGTATCTTATCGTATGTACTGTGCGAATTGTGCCCTCACTACCTCTTGCGTATTCTATGTTTTACGTTCTGATTTTATAGTCTCTCTTGGTGCTTATAAGACCTTATTATGCAGTTGTGAGCACCGTAAAACCTCTACTTAATAAACTAACCGAAATCTCTCTCCTACACCCGTTTAGCCCCTCAGTAATGTCAATCTAATTCTGGAGGAACTGGACATTCACAGTTTGTTTGCTCTCTTTTCACGGCGACGCGGCCTTCATCACTGGCTTGGCTTGGTCTAGTGAGTTGACTAGAAGATGACTGCCTTCCCAGGGTGATACGACTTCATGGCTCGGTCCGACGTTGTGTCCTTGGGAAAGGCACTTTAATACACGAATTTCCCATATGGCTTGATCCTTTCGGAGATGGACGTTAAACTCGGAGGTCCCTCCTCTTAAATAACCTAACACTGATGATAGGGGTGTTAGACGCACACCATTTCACCACAACATCATGTACCATAAAATAGCGAGCTTGCCACTGGCTGTCGCCCAGGTGGAAAGCCTGCCCTGTGTTTCAAAGACGTCTTTTTTTCTTTAAAAAATGTATGCATGTTGTAGTGGTATTGAGCTTTAGAGCTTTTGTGTGTGTGTGTGTGTGTGTGTGTGTGTGTGTGTGTGTGTGTGTGTGTGTGTGTGTGTGTGTGTGTGTGTGTGTGTGTGTGTGTATGTGTGTGTTTTGTAAGCGCCACCGAGCACTTTTTGTGGATTCTGGCGCGTTATAAATTCATTTATTATCATTATTATTATTATTATTATTATTATTATTATTATTATTATTATTATTATTATTATTATTATTATTATTATTACTATTATTATTATTATGATAATTATAGACGTGATGTAAAGGCAGGCGACATCGAGCCAACAAGCTGGGAGGCACTCGCTGCAGACTACATCTGTTGGTGTCAAAAGGCTGTCACGGCAGGAGTTCTCAGGAATTTTATGTTTCAGTAGAGGTTTTACGGCGTTCATAACTGCATACGGTCATATGAGCGCTAGAAGACTAGAGGTGTTACAAGAGAGTAACAAACATAAAACAGAAGAAGGGGAGAGATAAGGACGATAGATGTTTGATAAGAATGAAGAAGCAAACCACACCAGAGCACCCTCCAACCACCCACTCCCAGGGGTTTAAAAATATGTTGATTTAGGCGTTTTACGCCCCAATTGACACAATTTAGATAAATGAGTGGCGGGCTTCCGACCCTGCCAGCCAGGGCCAACGCGGGTTGAGGCTACAACAACCCCGCAAAAAGACCAAAATACTCGATACAGTTTTTCTCCCAACTCAGGAATTGATCTTGGGTCTCCTGTGTGCGACAATGAGGCAGAGAGAGAGAGAGATGGAGAG
>NW_004797762.1:78649-80455 GCF_000002075.1 Aplysia californica | reverse complement strand
TACACACACACACACACACACACACACACACACACACACACACACACACACACACACACTCACACACGAGAGCACGGTCAACTGTAGCCTACAGATGCACAATGAATACTGGTGATAGGAACTGAGACAATGGAAAAGACATTGACGCAATCGTTTTGTTTAGCTTTTATCATTGTCCTCTTTGCAATCGCCTAAACCATCGTCTTGGCTTTCGTCAACATCTTACCCACCTCATGTTCGTTGTGCTCGTCTCAATCACCCTGGTCATTGTCATTGCCATTATCATCATCCCTCTCATCATCCTGTTTTTTATCCTTCTCGTTTCTGCCTTGATCCCTACCACTGTCGTTGGTGAATGTTTTCATTGCCATAGCGACATGCGCCGTTATCGTTTTGATCGTCATCTGCGCCGATTTTGACTTCATTTCATTCTCATTATCGACTTCGTCGTTGTGGTCGCCATCTTTACCTTTCGTAATGACAAGGCTGGCTCTGAATCAGTAGCAGAAGCCAATCCAGGACTTGATCCACCTCCACGCCACCCCCACGCCATCCCACCCACCCTGAACGCACCCACAACAGTACAATACTTAATGCAAAAGCATCACCAAATAATCCTCCAAAGAACGAGGTTATAAACAATAGATTTTTTATGTCGGAACCACCCACGGAGACATAGCGTAAAGAATTAAAAAAAAAACCCAACCCACAACGAAAAAGTGAGGCTTGGTCAGCCTGTGAAGGAAAAAAAATCCGCCAAAGCTCGCGTGTCAGCTCCCAATCTGGTGCCCCCCCAGGCGTTACCATTGACGGTTTTTACCTCCGGGGCAGCCAGTCTTTAATGCGGACTCCTACCATTACTCACTCAGAGGGCATTGGCGGCACGGCCTTGATCTTCGCTAGAGACCCAGTTGGAGACTCACTCGCAGTGATGCCTCCACCCCAGAGGCGTCTGACTTTCCAAATATTACGAAAATTACCTTTGGTGTTGTTGTTGTTGTTTTTTACTGTCGTATTTCTGCTTACGCCCAGAAAGGAGGAGGAAGTTTGTTTGTTTATTTGTTTTGCTTCGTGTGTTTGCGTAAACAGAAACTAACTGATGAAACAACTGTCATTTAGTGCAAGATTGACTTGGCTGGGCCATGTCAAGAGAATGGACGACAACCGGATTCCGAAGCAACTTCTCTATGGAGAACTTGCCCAGGCAAAGAGACCAAGAGGAAGACCAATATTGAGGTACAGAGACACCTACAAAAACAGTTTATGTAAGCTTGGAGTAGATGTTAGCATCTGGGAAGAAATAGCTGAGGACAGGAAAACGTGGAGGAAAATGATAAAGGAAGGAACTATAATGCTGGAGAGCAACTTTAGAAACAACCAGGCTGAGAAGCGCCAACGACGAAAGGAAAACAGCGGAAATACAGAGCTGTGATCCACGTCACTAACGTTGGACATGCAAGCACTGCGACAGAATCTGCGCTTCAAACATAGGAAGAATTAGCCATGAAAGAAGCTGTATGAAGACAACTTTGAGCCCATCTTTAGCTAAATTGACCGTCTGCATAGATGATCAGAGCCATACAGTGCAAGATAAATGTTGGATAAAAAGTATACAAATAAACAAAGAGGGAACAGGGAGAAGCGGGATCTACTAATGACACCTTCCAATCACCGACTGGGGGTTATATTGAATCTCCAAAAGCCTGGCAAGTATGATGTGCGTCGTCACTGGAAGTCGCAAACTTTGCATTTTAATCGTATTAGATCTGGATTATATCTTATTACTATAATTATTGGATATCAATA
>NW_004797762.1:68649-76149 GCF_000002075.1 Aplysia californica | reverse complement strand
TCTTTTGACAGACTGCTATGCAAAGCGTACGGATCGGATTAACGAGTAAATTTCCTCTTCGGAAAGAGGTGGCTCAGAGTTCCCCAAGTTGTATGAATACGATAGTAAAACACGACATACAGATAGGGTTGAGTACATCTCGGCATATCTTTATTCATCCTTATCTCATTTGAACACCGACTAAAGTAAGTGAGCCAAAAAGCTTTATCGTCGGCACACCTTCTATTATCTAGCTGTCGAAAGTTGAAAAATGAATGCTAAGATTTGTTGGGGCTGACACTCGTATTTCTCTGCTTTTTCTACGAGAACGTAATGTGTCCCTTCAATTCCCAGAGGGCTTGGCGATGCACAGACCACAGTGCTATTAATAGACAAAGCAACCTCCAACCCCCCCCACTCAATCCCGCAAAAGGGATGACTTCCAAACGTTGTATCCCTATTTATATGTGGACGACATAATATTTTGTTTCAACACCCTCACACTCAACACGTCATTTTGATAAAGAGAGAGAGAGAGAGAGAGAGAGAGAGAGAGAGAGAGAGAGAGAGAGAGAGAGAGAGAAAGGGGGGGGGGGGAGAGAGAAAAAAGAGGAGAGAGAGGGCATGGATAGACTCCCAAATCGAAAAGGAGCAAGCGAAAGAAATGACGAAAAAAAAGCGGAGCACCCAACTCATCATATTGTCATACATAAATACATCTTCTTAGAGGAAAAGAAAAGAAATCCGATAAACTCCATTTTTTATCCTATTTTTCTCTTCCCCCAAAACATCTATTAATTCAATGTTGCTTTATTTGTGCTATCTTCCCCGGAAAATAACTTGTTATTCCTTAATAAGAAAGCATTATTGCACTCATGCTGAGGTCTATGCAAGCCTTGGGGGAATCATGTATATGTCCACAGGCACATTTATTTCCATCTCAAGGTTTGGATCTGTCTTCAATCAGATCTGACGCGAGACCAAATTTACAGAACGTGTATTTTGCTAGTGCTGTAAAATTGTTGTAATGTACCCTACGTTAATGCAAAATTGTCAGTTTCATTGTATTTGATTTTATATCTGCAGAACAAGTATGTGTGTGTGGGGGGGGGGGGGACTCTCGTGGCCTAGAGGTTAAGGTGTACGCCTCTCCTTTAAAGGTCCCAGTTCGAATCCTCTGGCAATATTCTGTTGTGTGCTTTTATCTCAACTTTCTTCCCCCACCCTGTCAACTCATTTGCCCCCTCCACTGGGCTCCTGACACTTTCTGCAGCCTTTCTACTGCTGTCTTTCAGACAGAGCCCTCATCTTCTGGTAGGAAAGATCTACACCTAGTCTTCTCGGACAAGGGCGAAAAATCTCAAAGGTTCCGTGTGCACATTGCACACGTTAAAGATCCCTTGGTGGTCCAAAATCGATAACAGTAGGCTTCGGCGCCCCCAGGGCAAAATTTAAAAAATTCTACCAGTGTTGAAAATGTATGGTGTGCCCCGCGCGCTCATGTGACCTTATGCAGTTGCGAGCGCCATAAAAAACACTTACCAAAAAGAAAAAAACAATTATATCATTTCTGGGTTAGGCAACATCCGTCTTTTCCCTTTTCCGTCAGTTACAAGGGTGTGCTTTTAGTTTACTTGGCATCATGCTGAATTACTGTACGAATGATCCTGGTTAGAACCCCAAGATTGGTGTTCTTGAACTTGAAAAGTAATGAGCTTTTTGAAGGCTCGCCGTCTTTACCATAGATGGTTGTTAAAGTGGAAAGTTCCCCTCTAAGATAACACTTGGATATTTAAAAGTTATAACTCGTCAGAAAATGCTTAATTTTGTTGGTACAATGGTTTCAACACTTATTTATATATTTCTATACTGGTATAAAGTGCAAAAGAGGCAGTGTAGATCCAGAGCAACCTGCTTGGGGAGCCTAAACAGATGGGTGACAGAGAAAGATTTAGGATATTGTAACTTTCTTGAGAGCATCCTAGCAAATGAATGGATAGAGAACCACGATCGCCGATGTCTGTCTCAGATCTGGCACTTGATACCTTGGTTCTTGAAGTCAATAGTTGACATTGTCGGTCAGATATGGTCGGCCTGCGGGGTCACCTTTTTGGGGAGATGCCAGCCTCGTTGGAGCCTGTGCGGTCTCAGTGAATTGAATTTAACCCTATCCGTACGCCCTGGGGTCATTTTATATCCCCGGGGTTGTATTCTTCCCAATTTAGAATACGTCTGGTACGAAGATCTCTTTGAAACTTTCACTATTTCTCAAAAAATAATTTGACAGACTGCTATGCAAAGCGTACGGATCGGGTTAATGAGTAAGTTTCTTTGGAAAGTGATGGCACAGAGTTCCCCACGTCGTATGGATACGACGTACGGATAGGGTTAAATTTAAATTCCCATTGTTACGCTAATGGAAAATCATACAGTTTCCTTTTGTAAATAATAATTCTCTGCCCAATCTGTGAAACAAAATGTGGCCCTCTTTTGAAACTGTCAGTTTTATCAAAGTAAACACGTTACAGTGTGAATTGTTGGTGTGTGCACTGGTGATGTTTGCTCCTGCTTTCCTATCAAACATCCGTAGTCCTTATCTTTTTCTTCTTTGTTTTATATGTCACTATGTAGTAACGCCATTGATCTTCGTATCATTAATGTATTATGACACATTTGTGATACAAGTACCGTAAACCTCTCCCTAAAACTGAACCAAGTTTCAGTGCTCATTTAATGTTATAGTCATGTATCTCAAGGAAAGCTTGGGCAACTTTGTGATAATTCCCTTGACTAGTTTTCTATTTCTATTTCAGTAGTAGAATTTCAGTCCAGGAACAGACATGAAGTGTGGCATCTTGGTATTTTTGCATACCGCTATTATTCTCACGTTTGGCCTCTGCTGATAGTCAAGTGTTCATTTGGGCAGAAGATATTCGTAGACGTCCCCAGGAACTATTCAGAGACGCACTCCCGCACACAGATGCACTGGTTTGGGGGGGGGGGGTCAAACTGCGTATTGTTAGCTGCAGATCACACATATAGGCACTAAAACTGTCTTAAGAATTTTCAATAACATTTCAAACCTAACTGCAAAATATCTCATTGTGGGTTACAACAGGGGGGCATGTGTAACCCCCTAGATTGTTTTTAACTTGGTCTAGAGGCACGAAGCATTTTGATTGGTCTATCTCCGTCGGAGACGTCTCCGAAGAGATACCGCGGTTCATTCGCAGTTTTGTGAACTGAGGCAAAATGGGTAAAGAACTCTTCTTAATTAACTCTTTGACGTGTATTCTGGCCATTCAACAGTGCTTGAAGGCAAGCTGTTTTTGGACTTTAAAAAAGAAGCAGAACAGTCATTTTCTCGTAAAGATTAAAAAATTGGTGTTTTATCTGAACCCAAAAGACAGACAACAGGTATTATAATACTTTTACAGACAACAAGTAATACTATACTTTGATATAATATTATACAAATTTGTACTTTCATTAGTTGTGTATGGTCGACAACTTGAGATGGGAGTCAAACTCACAATAATATATACACATAGGACGTCTTTCTTTAAAAAGAAAAGGACTTTCTCGTGGATCACAAAGCAAAAAAGGAAAAAAAAAAAGAAATGTTCCTCTACAACCAATGTACATTATTATCTTGTTTAATTTTTTTCTTCACCATTGAGGACCATTTATTCTTGGAAATATAGAGACATATAAGGTGGATTTTGTGTGTGTATGTATGATTTTGTGTGTGTATATTTTGTGTGTGTGTATGTGGGGGGGGGGGGGGGAGGGGGAGGGTTAGCCTAATCAAGGAGATTGGTTGCAAAAAAGCATTAATGCCCGGAATTAATCTTCAAATATTATTCGTTAGGAGCAGAAGCATTATATATTAATTAATTCATGTTTCGCAGCATCAGCGGTGCTTGTGGAATTTTTAAAGCGTCTACACAATAACATTATCGTCTCATCTTTTAATTAACACACCCGTACTTTATCACGGACAACATTTCAATCATAACTATCACTGCAAGCCATCCTTCTCCTCCTCCGATCACGATTATTTCTCGCAGCGCCATTTCACTTCACATCCTATTACTATAATTACTATCACTATTACTGTATCATTGTTATTAATGTTACTATTATTATTAGTAGTAGTAGTAGTAGTAGTAGTAGTAGAAGTAGTAGTAGTAGTAGTAGTAGTAGTAGTAGTAGTAGTAGTAGTAGTAGTAGTTTTGAAACAGAACTGAAAAGCCTGTTGTATGAAAAGCGAAGTTATTCTTGTCACTTAAAGTACCGCCCCAAAACATGTGTCTTTAAGTTTTGTCACATGACCAGAATACGCATCCGCATTGAGTTAATGCACCCAAATACGACTGCACACTTTACCGTTTATGCAGTGTTTGTCTGTTTGTTTGTTTGAGTAAAGAGAAGCACATCGACGCAATTATGGTCATTTAGTGCTGGGAAAAAGTAAGAGAGACAGAAACAGCAGAAGGAAAGTAAAGAAGTAGGACCTACCAGCAGCGCCCTCCAATTGTTTAGTGGAGAGCGATATTCTGGCAATATTTGTCTTCTTGACTCGACTCCTGGTCACTTTGTTTGTTGGGTTTTTTTAAAGATTGTTCTGTAGGCATACATATATGTTGTGTATTTCTGTTTACTTGTTCTTCCGTCGGCTTCTTCGGCGCCGTAAAGCTTTTACCAAACTAAGCAAAACAAAATGTTTTTTATTTGACATTTCTGCCACAAGTACGACCAACAGACGAGGCCAAGAAATAAAGAAGCGTTGTCACCCATCACAGGAATCTGATCGTATGCACGCACACAGTTGTAGACCTGATCTTAACTTTCGCTCAGAATGTGGGTGCAAGGTGAGTCTAGATTTCCAATAACAAGAACAACTCGCGTCCCTAGAGAAGGGTCCACAAATATATGATTCATAACTTAAGATGTTGTCTTCGATGTGATTCAACAACAGAAGTAATTACACCCTACACGAGATCAAAACTGGGTTAGAAGGTTTCCACAACAAGTCAGGAGTTTGTATTACGAAGATGGCATCAAAGGGAACCGGGTGTCAAGGAGATAAGATGACAATGCCAGAACAAATGTGTATCCTCCAGGGGGGGGGGGGAGCTGTCCTAGATTGTGTACAGCAATATGAGTGCAATAATGTTATGTGTGTGAGAGAGGGAAAGGGAGAGACGGATGGGGAGAGGGAAACAGTGATACAAAGGAGGAGAGTGGGGGAAGAGAGAAAGAGAAAGAAAGAGAGAGAGAGGGAGAGGGAGAGAGAGAGAGAGAGAGAGAGAGAGAGAGGGGGGGATAGAGGAGAGAGAGCGAGAAATAGAGAGAGAGAGAGAGAAAGAGAGAGAGGGAGGGAGAGAGAGAGAGAGAGAGAGAGAGAGAGAGAGAGAGAGAGCAAGAAAGGGAAAGAGTGATACAAATGGAGAGAGAGGGGGGACAAGTGGGAGGAGATAGATAGATAGATAGATAGATAGATAGATAGATAGATAGATAGATAGATAGATGAAGAGAAAGGAGAGAGAACCAGGGAGATAGAGAGAGAGAGAGAGAGAGAGAGAGAGAGAGAGAGAGAGTAGATGCATAAGGAATCACAATGCCTTCGCAGCAGTGACGTTTCACATAAGCAAACATCTTAATAAAGTAATGAATTCGTTGTTTACTGCTTACACTTGCTATGTTCTGTACTGAGCATAGCGAGATCTTCATGTCCCCCACTTCAAGGCAAACCCCACTGGAACGTTATGAATAACTCATTAAGCTTAGTAGTGCCTTGATGAAGTGGGTAACAGTAACAGTACAGCTCACCTTTTCATAGCTGTTCTAAATGAAGTGGAATGGGACTGGTCGCAAGGCCTCAAGGTGTCGTGTTCAATTTCGGAGCTGGTGAGCCTGGTTCTAATTCCCTATAGGGCAATCTCGAGCATAATTAAAGTCGTTTGATGGCTCTACGATTAAACGCCTTATCCGATTGGAACCCTGGACATTACTTGAAACAATCAAAAATATTTTTTTAACCCGCCTGGTAGGGGGGGTTTAAAACAGACTTGTTCACCGTTCACAGAGACGCGATATGCATTCAACTGAGCAAACTGCACAAAGGAGCAGACCGTATAAAAACAGTAAAATAAAATCCCTTACCAAGGCTAGTCAATTGCGGCTGTCATCCATTTTCAAGTGTTCACTTTAAAGCACAAGGGAGCTATCCCGAAAAATGCTGTTTTGAGAAAATCGAAGGTAAAGTTTTTGGATCCTTGTTCAGTTTATTTAAAAGACAAGGCGCGTTTTCTCTATAACGAAACAAATATACACACCAATAAAACCAAACTGCTCTTATAGGTAGGGCAAGGCCCACTTTTGGTGTAGGTCAAGATTTCTGGAAACCTCCAAAATCTGGGTTAGCCCGCTTGTCCTTAAAAGCAACCAATTGTTACTGTATCTAGACATGTATCGGGCTTAGAAAGTATTAAATCTATGTGAATGATGGATTCTGAGCGGTTAACAAGCTGCAACGCTGCACACATCCCCATCGATGTGGTTTGCTTCTTCTTTCCTCTCAAACATCTATCGTCCTTATCTCCCCTTCTTCTTTTTATGTTTGTTACTCTCTTGTAACACCTATAATCTTCTGGCGCTCATATGACCTTATGCAGTTGCGAGCGCCGTAAAACCTCTACTAAAACAAATAAACCAAAACCCCATCGGTGAGGTTGAAGGGACAGTCCGGTATAGGTACGCATTGTGAAGTCCTGTGAGTCTTCCTGAATAATTGGATGCCAATTTTTACGTGACTGTCAACACAATTTAGAACATTAATTTAGTAGGTTGGCTGCTTTCCACAGCCCATCAGAACGTATCCCGGCGTCCCGACGGTATGGCGGCAATACTTGTTGGAACAGTCTTCTTTACATGGTAATTGAAGTCGCTCTTTGCTAAAATCCAGCGTGATTTGGGGGAGGGGGGGAGGAGGGGGGAGGAGTGGGGTAGGGAGGATGTCTTTACTTTCCAGACTGACGATAAAACGTACATGCCGTTTCCTAAACCCCCTGTCTGCTTTGTTGAGACGGGAGTAAACAACCAGGAGAAATCAAGTTGTAGAAATCCCTCACTAACCACTGACACTTTTGTTGGGTGAAGTCCCTTTCAGTATGGCGGCGACTGGTTACATCGATTTGTTCATTCCTCCTTATGTCCCTTTCTACGTCAGTTCGATCAATACCTTTTTTTCCCTGTGATTTGTTTGCGCGTGAATTAGGCAGACGACTAGACACATTTTCCATATGTAAGGGGAAAAAA
Organism: Aplysia californica; assembly: GCF_000002075.1. Taxonomy (NCBI): domain Eukaryota; kingdom Metazoa; phylum Mollusca; class Gastropoda; order Aplysiida; family Aplysiidae; genus Aplysia; species Aplysia californica. Next base: position 68,847 of record NW_004797762.1, on the reverse strand, counting down.
CCAAGGAAAGGTACTCCTTGATAGATACCAAATGCTTGCCATTTATATCTGAGCATTGCTTTATGTATTCCTAAATGTCGTTCTACAGACTACACACACAGGTGTTTCCTGTCTGGCTCGTGCACAATGTGACAACAACACCCCCCTCCGCCCTCCCCCCCTCCCCCACACTTTTCCCAACCCCACCTAAAAAGACCA
>NW_004797762.1:65117-68154 GCF_000002075.1 Aplysia californica | reverse complement strand
CACACACACACACACACACATAACAACAACAACAACAACAACAACAACAACAACAACAGCAACAACAACAACAACAGCATCAAGAACGAGAACAAGAACGAGAACAAGAACCAGAAGAAGAACAAAGACAAGAACAAGAATGTATTCCGCTCTTTTATTTCATTTGAGAGTGACGTAGAATATATATAAACAAAAGCAAAAAAGGGGGAAAAGAAACAAACAAACAAACAAAAAAACAAACAAATCAATGTTAAACAAAAACAATAACAAAAAGAGCAAACAAAAGCTATGTAAAAATCGATCGATACTCGTTTGGTCTTTAATGAAAAGTTAACAGTTTGTAATTGGAATATTGAACTAGATATGAATTGTATAGGTATTTATTGTCGAGCAGCTAGAAATAAGAATAGCTTCACGAATTCTGAACCATCTGTATATTCTACCACATGTACTTTTAACGTTCATCTTAATCGTGAACGGCGATGCTGAGAAGTGCAAAGAACAGTTTCCCTTTTGCCTTTTTTTCCCATAGTAAGAGAGCCCAATGAGGTTATAAATTTATAACTTCTTTAGAGAAGTTTCAAACCCATCTGGCAGAACCATTCTTACAAGCACTTCGATCCGGAATGGCTTCTTGGCTATACATACAGAGTCGAAACTGCTCCTTTCGGTTTCGACTAATTTTCCCAATGTGCACATACCATAATGTCTGCAATGAAAGAAAACGTAGCTAGCTCGAGAAAGAAAAAAACTTCGATCTAAACATTCCGAAAGAAAGTGGGGTGGGCTGGTGGGTACTGAAGTGGCTTTTGCAGGTGGGAAGGAGACAGGTAGATAGATAGCGATGCACGCGACCGTAGCAGTAATTAAGTGACCTTATAAATAAGTGATTGCTTTGACTGGGTGCGGTCCCAAGCTAATTGACGGTATCGCGGTGAGTCGGTGGCCGTTGGCGATTGGGATGGTCACACCTAATGTCCGTAACGAGTGAGTTGAGAATCTTCCCTGGACGAACGAAGTACGTGTAATTGGAAACTAGTTGCAATCTAGGTAAGGGCTCATAAAAGGTCGAGGATCTTCTCAAGAATGTTATTTAAGACGCCAATGTTATAATAATAAGGAGCTAGTTGCAATCTAGGTAAAGGCTCATAAAATATCCAGGATCTTCCCAAGAATCAGTTTTAAGGTGTCATTTTCATAGTAAGGAACTAGTTGTAATCTGGGCTAGGATTATGCAGGGGTATTCTCCAGAATATTATCTAATATGTCATCAACGTAATAAGAAACACATGTAATCAGGTTCAGAGCTCATGAGAAATCAAGGATCTTCTAAATGATAATATTATTCAAGATGTCCCTCGAGATAATGATTCGGTAATGTGTGAAATGCAATTTCTAGACTTTTAATTCAGTTATTGCTACCTTGTTTCTGGACACGGTTAGTTACGTGGAGTGAGTCTGGAAGATGTTTTGTTTCCTCAGATCGGAAATGGGCTATGACATTTTTAATTTGTAGAACGGCTTAAAAGTCAAATCTAAGAGCTTATGAAATTAGGGCAATTATAAGTTTTAATTAGGGATATGAATGTTTTCTAAACAATATAATGATGAATTGATAGAGGCATACAACTCACATGACAAAGAAAATCCATGAGGTTAAACTCGTACCCACAACGGGTTGTACTTATATGTGCTTATAATACATGATGGTCCTTTGCGTCCTTACAGACAATCTTAATGCAGTGTGCATGAAATGGCTTTGCCTGGGCGGTAGATGTAGAGGAAGTAGAATGCTCAAGTCCTACTTCCCTCCCTTTTGACTTTGAATTCCTTGATATGCCCCAAAGGAGAGACATCCTCAGTACGATTGTAATCAAATAAGGTGTAAACGTCTATCTAACTATTTCTCTCTCTTCTCTGCAAGATCTAAGGAGTGGTTGGCTATAGTATACACGGACTTTGGCTATAGTATGAACAGGGTGGAGAAGGATCAGGGGATCAGATGGGTGGTCACTTGGGTGTGTCCTTGAGCAAGACACGACAACCCTAGCTCAAAATACAGGGCGCTGCACAGTGGCGACCGACAGTGGCATGGTTGTAAACTGTTTTGTATTTGTGTTATATTGTGTATTTATGTGTGTATTTATGCACGTATTTATCTATGTACCTATTTATAATTATGTATTTATGTAATATGTATGTTTACGATTGTAAACCAAAATGCCCTTCCGGGACTAATAAAAGTGTCATTTATTTTATTTTTATTTATTATTTATTATCATCACAGCTTCCTCGATGTTTGAATTCGGACTGAGAGGAACAGCGAAGAATTTCACGCTACTTTTATCCATCTTAAAATTTTCAGCTTCGTAAAAGCGTACTTACTAGCATCCAGAACAGAGAGGAAATTGTAGGCCCTACACCATATTATTTCCATAGTAAAACGTTCCTCTTCGTACTATTGTACTCACCAGCATCTGTGGTGTAGCGGTTAGGTGCTTCGCTTCGCTGTCGCAAGAAGAAGACATGAGTTCAATTTCCGAACGAGTATCTTTATTTTGTTGCTAGGTAGAACATTGCATTCCTCTCACCTTGGGTTGGCCGAGAAATGACTAGCAAAGCGGACGCCACCAGCATCCTAAATTGACCTGAATAGTCATGGGTCATGGCGTAAAACGTCTACAATTTTTTCAAGCCTACTTTTTTGTCAGAGTAAGTAAAGTTCCATAGACAAACTACAGGTAAAAAAACACGACATGCAGATTCTTTAACTCTATTTAATTACTTTTTTCCTCTGTGTAATTAAGAAAATGTATTTTACAATGGCATGTACAAACATATTTAAAGCATGCAATGCAAAAAATGGGAAGAACAGAATCAAATATTTAAAGAAAAACCTCACATAAATGTGCCACTGAAGGCCAAGCTATCTTCCTCATTTATTAATTCCCCACGCCTTAATTTCTCTCGATTTTCTCCCCCCTCGTTTTCTCCTTGTCACCCCCCCTCCCCCATTTCTTTCTCTTAATTATCCCCC
>NW_004797762.1:59426-61209 GCF_000002075.1 Aplysia californica | reverse complement strand
CCCCCAATTGGGCACCCGGCATAAAGTTCAAGCATTGTAGATTTAATGTCGTATACCGGTACCGGATACTTTCATTACATCTCCTTGGATTAAAAGGCTTGCATTGCTACATTTCAAGTTATGCATGCCGTGTCTGTATTTAGACTCAAGAAGGCTATAGCTATCACTTTGGATGCTCAGACAGCATGCCGTGGAAATATCAACTACGATCTTCAGACGGAATACCGTATAGCTATCATTTCCGATGTTCAGACGGCATGCCGTCGAAATATCGCTACCCCATTGTTTTTGTGTTTCACTCTCGTATCTGCGCTCACATCGGTCCACTTCCGAGTTTGACCAACCACACAACAGATATGATATCGATGTGTCTTGTTTACGTTTTGAAATACTCACTTCGTTTCTTTTTGGCTGGTTGGAAGGGAAATTATAGTACGACAAACATTGTGTGAAAAACAAATTTTCCACTCACCCCGTAGACGATATAATTATAGGACCCGATAAGAAATCTAAAGAATCTGGATCTGTCTGTCTGTCTGTCTGTCTGTCTGTCTGTCTGTCTGTCTGTCTGTCTGTTTGTCTGTCTGTTTTTCTGTCTCTTTGTCTGTCTGTCTGTCTGTCGGTCTGGGCAAGTGTTACTTCCAAAACATGGGTATATTGCTTTCAACATTATGATATGTCTGTCTGTCTTTCTATCTGTCTGCCTGTCTGTCTGCTTGTCTGTCTGTCTATCTGCCTGTCTGCTTGTCTGTCTGTCTGCCTGTCTGCCTGTCTGCCTGTCTGCCTGCCTGCCTGCCTGTATGTCTGTCTGTCTGTCTGTCTGAACCATTTTTGCTTCCAAGGCATGAGTACTTTGCTTTCAAGTTTATGATCTGTCTGTCTGTGTACGGGGTGTATCAATATCGCTATTGTTGTTGGTTGTTTTGATGCTGATCGATACATCCTAAGCTTTGAGACATGATGGCGGATTTTTTGCCTCTTTAGTCGTAAATGTAAGGCATCGTAGTGAAATCATGCGCTTGTCAAAATAATAAAATCGAAGAAAACGGCATATATTTCTTTCCCACCGATTTGAACAATTTTGTCGAAGTTTATAAATTTTTGAGCTAAACACCTGTTGTATCCATGTAGAAACACATTCCTGTGTGGTTGTACTAAAACGTTGATCAAAGAAACAAACAATGTAAATTTGCTGTTTATAAGTACACTCGAGCTTTGGTGATTAAACTTTGTTTTAGTACGATTTTTACGACACTTGCAAGACTATAAAGTCATATAAATGCCGAAGATTAGAGGTGTTACAAGAGAGTAAGAAACACAAAATAGAAGAAGGAGAGATAAGGACGATAGATGTTTGGTAGGAGAGAAGGAGCAAACCACACCAACCACCCACAATTAAATTTTGGAGTCCATTTTTAGCTTAATCTACCTATTACGTCCAGCGACCCCCACCTTTCTTCAATGGTAAATATCTCGAATTTTATTCAAAATAGATGGATATTCTTTCATAACGCAGTAGTCATATCCCAAAAATTGACGAACGCCTGATTTTACCACGTCATGACTCTCATCTTATTTGTCTGTGAGCTTCCTCCCACTGTGTGTGAACGTTTCTATTATTAGCAGTTGTCTATATTAAAATTCGCATATTATTACCTCCTCCTTTTTCTTGTGTCTTTTTTCTATCTATCTATCTATCTATCTATCTATCTATCTATCTATCTATCTATCTATCGATCTATCTATCTATCTATCTATTTATCTACATGTGCTCTCTCTCTCT
>NW_004797762.1:53320-54437 GCF_000002075.1 Aplysia californica | reverse complement strand
CTCTCTCTCTCGGAATAACGTGAACGTTTCAAAGCCAATGAAAGAACGTGTATGCACACACAAAGGATACCATCAGATAATCATTGAAAATGATATAAGTCAATGGCATTAAAGTTTCATGTACAATCCTTTCTGAATGTCAGCAACTTTGGGAAACACAATAGAAATAATATACTAATTAACCATATCCGTACACCCTGGGGTCATTTGGTACCCCCGAGGTTGTATTCTTCTCATTTTAGAATACATCTAGTGCGAAGATCTCTTTGAAACTTTCAGTATTTCTCAAAAAATCATTTGGACAGACTGCTATGCAAAGCGTATGGATCGGATTAATGAGTAAATTTCCTCTTTGGAAAGTGGTGGCATAGAGTTCCCTACGTCGTATGAATACAATAGTAAAATACGACGTACAGAGTATTGGCTTCGTGTTTCAGATGTTTGCAGCCACAGACACAAGCATTACAGTGGCGTTGATTTGACGATTCGTCCATTATGTGCAGTAAATTTGATTACTATCATCAAGTGCCACATCTGCAACAGACAGCGCCAATCATAGTTCTCCATTCATGCCTTTGCTTGGATGCTGTCAAAAGTTACATTATTCTGTAGTTTTTACCCCGTCAGCTAAGCGCTCTAAGTAAGTTGCTTTGGGTCTTCCCCTGCCTCGTTTGCCTTCAAAATTGCCAGGGGAATCTAGATATCCAAGGCTACGTTTGCTATTTGAGAAAAACTTCATATTATTATCTCGTTCGTGCGTTCTACTTATGAAAATGTACACGCATAACGTAGAAAGTTACCTCAAAAGCAATTTTTTCTATGCAATGAAAATTCATTGTTGGCTACATAGTATTCTTAAACAATGAAACAACTATTCAATGTAACCTATGAAAATTTCCTGTGCACAACGTTTAGAAAAGGAAATTGCATCGGGTAGACAGTGATAGATCTTGTCGTGTTTGTTAGTGTGTGAGCGCTTAATCAGCTGCATGCACTGTATGCTTCCCGGGAAGCTGAGAGTGTTTCTAAGTGGTATATGATCTGCTAATAATATACATGTAGTCTTAAGCCACACAGAGCTTGCTGTCGAGCGCTGTATTATTTACTATTATTATTA
>NW_004797762.1:33300-35506 GCF_000002075.1 Aplysia californica | reverse complement strand
ATCATCATCATCATCATCATCATCATCATCATCATCATCATCATATTATCATCACCAAGTGCCAGATCCGAGACAGACTGCGGTGACCATAGTTTTTCAGTCATTCTTTTGCCCGGATGCTCTCAAGAAAGCTACATTATCCCGATGTTTAACTTTCAGTTTCTTCCATTTGTTTAGGCGCTCCAAGTAGGTTGCTCTGGGTCTACCCGGCCTCGTTTGGCTATAATTTTGCAAGTGAGAGCTAGATATTCAGAGCCTTTATGTCTTTGTACGTGTTCCAAAAACTGCAAAATTTGTATTTTTCAGATTGTTTTTTTTTATCAACGAGTAGCCCGCACGAGTTTCTTTAGATATTAATTCGTTTGAGTTCTTTTCTTTCCCAGATAGAAATATCAGCAGTCTCCCCGACACTCTTTTCTTTCCTAGAAATATCAGTAGTCTCTCATTCATTTTATTAAAATTTTCTAGATACATGTGTATCAGCAGTCTCTCCTTCATTTTCTTATTTTCTAGATATATCAGCAGTCTCCCCGACATTCTTTTCTTTTCTAGAAATATCATCAGTCTCTCCTACATCACACGGAGGCCAGATGTTGAAGCTATTTGTTTGTCACTAACCCTATCAATAACATAATCAACCATGTTTAATTGTAAGCTGGGGTGTCATTGTACTTTCTCTTGCGTGACATTTACATTTTACTCGTCATACTTTTCAAACAGTTTGTGTGTTCATTGAATAAAGAGATATCAACATCAAACTAAGATAGAAAGATGAGAACAGTGTCACGTATTTACGTGTAGAATCCAACCAACAACAAAAACGAATTGACTAAGATATGCATATACTGTCTTTCATTCAAACAGCACCGCAAGGGTGTGAGAGCAGAGACTGTTAATGAGTGCATTATACCGAGTCTCTCGGGAATAACAATTGAATTATAATTTATTGCAGGACGTATACTATTTATCAATCCCTCACCTGCGTCTCTGGTCGATGACCTTTCCCATCAAAGGCATCGTACGAGAATCAGCAGTCTCCCCTTCATTCTTTTCTTTCCTAGAAATATCAGCAGTCTCCCCTTCACCGCACAGAGACCAGATTTTGAAGCTATTTGTGTGCCACTTACCATATCTATAACAGAATCAACCGTGTTTAATTACAAGCTGGGGGTGGTTTTTGTACTTTCTCTTGACATTTAAATTTTTCTCGTCATACTTTTCAAACAGTTTGTATATTCATTGAATAAAGAGATATCAACATCAAACTAAGATAGAAAGATGCGAACAGTTTAACGTATTTACGTGTAGAATCCAACAACAACAAAATCGAATTAATTAAGATATGCACAAACGGCCTTTCATTCTAACAGCACCGTAAGGGTGTGAGAGCACAGACGGTTAATGTGTGCATTATACCGTGTCTCTAGGGAATAACAATTGAATTAGAATTTATTGCAGGACGTATACTATTTATCCATCTCTCACCTGCCTCTTGGGTCGATGACCTTTCCCATCAAAGGCATCGCACAAGAATCAATGTCGATTTCCGGACTTTCCTCGCACCTTGGTAACTCTTAGCATTAAAAATTTGAATATGAAAAGACGAGACTCATGACTTTGCCTTTGGGTAAAAGTGCAAGTCTGGGACACGGCTGGCACACGATTCACAGAATTTCAACGGTGGGCCAACAAAAGGTACGTTAAAATCTTGGCTTTGAGAACTTCTCGGGCTTAAACATTTGGTGCCATTTAGCAGTGACGTGGATAGTCTAGTGATGACATTGTTAGTGTGTTTGTTGCCCTACGTCTATACTATCATGTTTTCAAAACAATGAAAGGAGTGTGGCCAATAACTTTTGTAATATTTTTCATTGGCAATGCAGTTGCGTTCCGTAACAAAAGATTAACACGTCTGGGGTCACTTGACTTGATTCAGAGTTCGTTTGTCGTAACAAGAAAGTTAGGCATTGGAATATGAACAGTCATATTAACTATAACCATCTCATGGCCATTTGTGTGCTCTTTCTTAGAGTTTCGTTCTTGTTTTGGAAGTTGAACACCCTGATAGACATCGAGTAAGCAGTTTCCGTGGGAAGGTTCTTTTGTGCCTTTCTCAGAGCTATGGTTTGAGAGGAGAGGTTTCAAACAATAAACGTAAAGTCAAAATAGGCAGGTTTGGGTGGACTTTTTCTTGACTCCCCCCCCC
>NW_004797762.1:30305-31704 GCF_000002075.1 Aplysia californica | reverse complement strand
GGGAGTTTGGGGAAGAAAACACAGAAAGCATCTACAGGTTTCTCGTTATTGTTTCAGAAATTTCAAAACTCAGTGGAGGAAATCGTTTCCATACTGAATTAAATATATAATTTAGCCTATTAAATTATATATTCCTAGAAAGTCCTCGGGGTCTATTTTTCCTTTCGTGAAAATTCATATGAACCCCTCTCTCCCCACCCCCAGTCACCCCTCCCCTGCATCCATTTTCTCTCAGCCCTGTCCCAAGAGACATAAAATATACAAAAATCCTTGTCCCTTTGTTTTTTCAAATACCTCTCTTGGGAGCCAAGGCCGCTGGTTTGAGAATCGATGGCCTAAATCTTGGAAATACCTCTTCTCTTTGGAATGCGAAACTCTAAAACAAACTCACGGCTCTCTGCCACGCTAAATTGCCTCTTGAGGCTGTGCATGTTTCTGTTTTGCCATCTTTCCAAACGTTTTTGTTCTGTTTTGCTTAAAGCTGACGCCTTACAAAACGCAAGGACGTCACTTCGAAAGCGGACAGCATTCCCCAGAGGGTTCGAACTTAATTTTTCTATTTAAAAGAAAACAGAAGAAAGAAAGAATGATAGACAGAAGAAGGGGGAATGCATGATACATGTATATACCTTAATTCGAGATCACGTAACAAATAAATCTGAGCATAGACAGTGGACGGTTGGTGGGTGCTCTGGTGTGGTTTGTTCCTTCTTTCCTGTCAAACTTCTATCGTCCTTAATATCTCTCTTCCTTCTTTTCTTGTGTTTGTTACTCTCTCGTGACACCTCAATTTTCCGGCAGTTACATGACCTAATTCTCGGCAGTTACATGACCTAATTTTCGGCAGTTACATGACCCATACACAGACAGAACGTTTGTCTGTATTTTATCATTAGAGGGATTATGACTGCTGTTTGTTTATAACCTCTCTTAGGTCTAGTGTACAGCATCGTCTACCACAGCTGTTTACAAAATGTAGAAGAAGCGAGTATCTAAGCTTAATTTGAGTGATACACTGAGTGTATGTGTGTATGTGTGTGTGTGCGTGTGTGTGTGTGTGTGTGTGTGTGTGTGTGTGTGTGTGTGTGTGTGTGTGTGCGATCTCCTAGACACAAAAAGAGACACTTTGATGACAGTTCTTAATCGTTAAGTTATCCTCAGACATTCTTAAAGGATGAATGCGGTGTACAAAACCCCCCCAAAAAAACAACAGCACCAACAAACAAAACATTTCAACCAAACAATTTCCGATTCAACGATTCAACGTATTACTATGTGTACAATAATGTAACACATTACACAAAAAAGATTTACCGGCAAGATTGGCAGATCTGAATGGCTCCAAGACTTCTAAAGGAGCGACATTCACTGTAAGTGAGACAGATGACATGATCGCACT
>NW_004797762.1:28777-29800 GCF_000002075.1 Aplysia californica | reverse complement strand
TTGCCCCTTGCGTTTCATCTTGAATTATTTCTTGTTACTTTTCGCAGATTTAGCGACGTCCTGTGCTTTATTGTCATTTCATAACCGATCTGAATTTTAACCCTCGAATAGGTTTTGCTGGGCTACAATTGCACACAGGGCAATTAGCAAAATACATGTACATGAAACATCTGACAAAAACAATAAGTACCATATAACCAATAGGACAAGGCCTGCCATCAGATACACACTTTGCACACATTATATTCTAGTACCGAAATGGTGTATAACAGCAATTAGAAAAAAGAAATACCGGGACCTAAAATGATGAGTTTTAATTTTTTTTTCATCGTTCTGTATAATTTTAAGCAAAAAACAACAACCCAAAACAAACCCAAAACATTCTGACCTCGTTTTCTGTGAGACTGTAATTGTGCAATTACCTAAAAACAAAGGATGATGCTGTTGTTGTGGTTGACGTTCATGATGAGGCTCTTGTTGTTGCTAATGTTGTGCTGCATGCATTTGTGAATGCATTTCGTTTTCTCCTGTACCTAACAGATGAATTAGGAGATGGGGCTCTCCAAACCTCATATTTTTTGGCATCCAGGTTGGATTGCGCTGAACACACTGCAGCCAATAAAAGAAACATCATGATAAATTGTGTTCCCCCATGAAAGAATCGAATACTTGATATTTTAGAGCAATTTAGAGTTAAAAACATAACCACAACACCGATGAAAAGGGGGAAATTCAGTAATACAGAAAGCAAGATAAAGAAAACAATATGAAAAAACTACATAAAGATGTTTTAATAATACGGAAATCGATCGAACTTAGAGACAATAAAACAAACGCCACTCATCCTTCAAACTTTTGGAACAAAAATAATAACAGCAATTAGGTCGGCAATAGAATCTTTGGATCAATAAATCTTTGTTTGTTTTTCTTTTCACCATATTTGGTTTTGTTTCTTTTATCAGAAAATCTGGATCTAAAGAGAAGGTACAAATGAATGAGGGTGTGTGTGTGTGTGTGTGTGTG
>NW_004797762.1:24160-26571 GCF_000002075.1 Aplysia californica | reverse complement strand
GTGTGTGTGTGTGTGTGTGTGAGTGTGTGTGAGTGCACACGCGCACGCGCGCGTGTGTGTGTGCATCTGTGTGTTGCTGCCATATCACCTTCTCTCTTTCTCTCTTTCTTTTCTTCTCCCTTTCTCGCTTTCTCTGGGCGCACTTTTAATTCGTTCAACTCATCTCTCTCTTTCTTATTCATCTCTAACTCAGTTCATTTCATGGTCCTGGTTTTGATACCTCAGCAATATTTTCTTGAAAAGCGGTACTTTTTTGGAAGTCTTCATTTCCGTTTCTTTTCCTATCGAGGTAGACTGAAATTGTTTACGTGTTACCGCAGCTTAAGCAATGTTTCATTGTTATACAGGAGTGTTGAACAAGTGCCTGTACCAATTTTCACGTATGCTGCCTTTGCTTTGTTTATGCATGAGGGCATTTTCCCCAACTGTGGAGCTCATAGCCTAGAGAAAAAAATTAATTGTTCTTTAGTTTTAGTAAGGTTTTTACCCGTATACGACGCTCGCAACTGCATACGGTCATGTGAGCGCCAAGGGGTGGATGTCTACAGAGAAGTCCAAACGGCGAATCAGGCTTACTCTGCCAACCTCTCTAGCCTCAACAGCACAAAGTCTGCTTCGACTATCAAGGCACCCCGGAAAAAGCAGTTCACAAGAGAGTGACCAACATACAAAAGTAGTAGAGGAAAATTGACGATAGTAAGGATGGGGAAAGAAAAAGCAGCAGTTCCTCCTATGTTGTTTCCGGCACAGTATGAGCATGACATTGACAAATCAGCCCATTTACAATTCTACTGTGCATAAGAACATGTTGATATCCTCCCTTTGGGAATGCCATAAAGACAACTTCAGTCAGTAGCACTGCCCTGGTGGAGGAGAACCATATCAGCAGGAAGAACGATGAACAGAAATCGAAACAATCATGAGCGGAACGAGATATCTCGGAAATAAGGAAGGCGGAGATGCACAAAAAGCAGTCTGTCTATTCAGATTCAATACAGCGTTTAGAAATGGGTTCAAGTAATTCTGAAACACACAGATCTCCTCTTCTGTGGTCTTCCTCACGCACGAGGTCTCATAAATAAACAGTAGTTACGCATTTCCAGTTCTCGTTATGACATTGCACGCCAAGCTAGCCTGAACCAAGACAGATGCCAGAAAGAGGAGCGTGTAGACTCCAGAAACAGTGGTGAGGAGAATCCGGATAACCTGTCCGGATAACCGGATAATTTCCAATGAAATATTTTTCGAATTCAGACTCCTTACTCTCTTTCCTAACCCGTTTGCCGAAGTGGGTACACGAATAATTTATTAAAATGTTTGTGCAAAGCGGTTCATACCACAACATCTGTCGAAGAGGTGGATTAACATTATTTTCCCGGATTTTTTAAAGCGACTCATTGCCCAGCCTGACTCAGAAACTTCCGCTGTCCCGGCAGCGCAGAGGTGTCAGCCCTGTGTCTCGCAGGCGCGTTGGGACACTCAATCTTTGAGCTGAGTAAATATTAGGCCATCAATCCAGTAAACCGGTTAATTTCTGTGAAAAAGGCTACTTGTACAAGACTAAGTCGTTCGGATTATAATTTAGTCAGCCACTTTGGCTCTCTTTCTAAGCATAATCGTTTTCAAAGATGTAAATTCTATGAAATGTTCCCGGGGTATTTAAACAATGGTACCGAGGGAAACAATAAAAAACAAAAAAAAATAATACTTTTTTCGAAGCAAGTATTTTTTTAAATATTCAACGTAACTATAAGCAAGATTTTATTAATTCTTCCTTAGTGTAGCTTTATAACCATTTTGAATAATGATGTACCACGCGACACTTTCCAAAGTATTGTCATGACTCATTAGTTGTCTCTCTTTTTTACATAGAGATGAATTGACATTAACCCTACCCGTACGTCGTGTTTTACGATCGTATCCATACGACGTGGACTTACTCTGTGCCACCACTTTCCAAAGAGGAAATTTACTCGTTAATCCGACTGCTTTGCATAGCAGTCTGTCAAAATGAATTTTTGAGAAATACTGAAAGTTTCAAATAGAACTTCGTACTAGAAGTATTCTAAAATGTGAAGAATACAACCCCGGGGGTACAAAATGACCCCAGGGCGTACAGATAGGGTTAAGATGAAACCGGTTTACGACAAACAGGTGCTTTGGGAATCCTTTTACTCATAGCGATGGAGGTAGACACTCTGTTCTGGCGCGCGAACGCGTTTTCTCGTATCCTCTCGAACTTAGACAATGTGTTTTCCGGTCTCTACAGTCATAAAGATCCATCATCCTGAATTCAGGACCTTGTCAAAATAACAGAATGGAAGATTCGCCAATTTGGCAATTTTTTATTGTTGTTTTTTTTTTCTCAACACATTTTATGCCCATAAAATATATTAGATAGATATATAGTA
>NW_004797762.1:21313-22364 GCF_000002075.1 Aplysia californica | reverse complement strand
AACCGCTCTTGACAGAAATCCCCCCTCCCTCCATTTTTTTCTAAACACACACTAGAAAAAGTGGTGGGTTATTTTTGTGCGAGACACTCTTTGTCATTTTGAAGGCGCACTGGCACAGTTTGCGAACAGGATTGAACAGAAATGTTCCAGAAAGGACGAGTCAAATACAGGGTGATCCTCCCAAAAAAAACTGTACAACCTTCTTTGTTAATATTTTCCTCCACACTGAAGTTTTGCATTTCAAATTTGTACACAACATTTGGAAGTCAAAAGGAATTTGTCTGATATTCATTTTAGATAAATCCACAGAATAGTTTTGCTCTACATAGCGTGTAAAAAACAACCCTTTTTCAGCTATGTCCTCATTTTTGTAGCATGACGCACTAGTTCTCAATAGGCCTACCACTAAAAGTCCCAACAGTTGCATCATATTGCAAACTACAGGTAGTCTAACAGGCCAGCAGAAGTTTGCAAACAGTTTTTCGCAAGTTTCCTTTGCCTTCTGAGATCATGGTAGAATTAGTAAAGAGCAGAGAGCTTTTTGTATTGAACATTTCCTTACCACCAACTCATTTCGTAAGTTTCGCTCGAGGTACGGAAACAATGTTAAGGTGCCCTTAAGGCCTTCTTTGATGTCAAGGGTGGAAATGGTCTGTCATTTAAGACCTGTACATAATCAGACCTATTAGTTCCCAGACAAAACAACCACTTAGAGTCAAACACACACTATTCGCACCCCTGTAAACGTCACCAGGGTGCAGAATTCAGTAGATGAGCCCCATGAGACGTCTGTCTGTAGAACATGTCTGCAGCAATGACTTTCCTACATCTCAACGGTCCTCATTCTCAAGGCAGATCTTTATCTATGACTGAACCATTTTGCCTGTTTGCAAAGCTATCAGAGGATAGCAATGTGTTCATGATTCCTCGATCGCCTTGAAAAGTGTGAACATTTCCTCTGTGACATTTGGTTCCTAATTAAAACCTATATTCACCTTTCAGGTTATAACAACTCCACAAATGCTGTCATTTTGGGCAACATCACCCCCCC
>NW_004797762.1:16889-18248 GCF_000002075.1 Aplysia californica | reverse complement strand
GAGAGAGAGAGAGAGAGAGGAAGAAGAAGAAGAGGAGGAGGAAGAAGAAAAAGAAGAAGAGGAAGAGGAGTAGGAGAAGGAAGCGATAGCGACGCCAGCAGCAGCAGCAGCACAAGCAGAAGCGGCGCGGCGGCGGCGACCGAGTGGTGTATTCACTGCTCACCCCACCAAAATATTGACACAGACACGCGGCTCAAGAACCCTCGAGTGAGTGTGTGTGTGTGTGTGCGTGGTGGACTCTATGTCTAACCCTGGTGGAGTATCTCGTCTCTTCTCCCTCGCAGCCAGCCGCATTCGGATGGACATGGTAATAATAATAGCTTTTCTTCTGTTGTCATCAGTGTTGGTTGTGTGAGCGAACTACTCTCTCGTAACAAAGAAGAGAGTCACCGCTCGGTCTCTTCTCAACTTGGCTATCGGCTGCTCTCTAGGCTAGCCCTGCCTGCCTCCTCGCGTCATTCTCTTCGGGTGTGTCGTCGTTCGTCGGCTTATGACATTATTATCATTTGCCGAGTGGTCCATTTCTAAGATTATGAGGTTTAGGAAGGAGTATTATCCCCGCGGTTTTGTTCCGTCTCCTGAGGATTAAAAGATGTGTCTACGAGCGGAGTTGTCGGAGTGGATTCTCCTCTGTGACCAAGCAGTGTAAGCCATGGAGGGAGTGTGGTGCTAGGAACGCGTACGGCGAGTGTGCGATGCCTGAGTGAGGAATAACAACAGGGAATTCCACACACTGGTAAGCTTTATCATGCTGACCCATTTTCATACCGGTTTTCTTGGAAACACTGAGAGGTTTTTCGTTTACTTTTGGCTGTTCGCCGCATACGATATTAATTAATTATTGCTGTTCTGCAAAGACTTCGTTTTTGTATTTAATAATGAAACTGTCATAGCAAGCAATAAGAGGACAGTTTTATTTCAGTTTTTCTCTTTAGGATTTCTAGGCTTTTTTGCGACAGATTTACATAATCAAACTTGGGGAGGTTGGCAATTGTTGGTCGATTTTTCGCTCAAATATCTGACTATTGACAGGGTGTCAGAATTTGTATTGTCCACGACTAGGAACAAGAAATAATAGAAAGTGAAATAGTGCTTTCGTTGATCATTTGAATAATTGAGTTACAACGGCAGGGCAACACACATAAAATTTACATGAATTTCATTGCAATAATACTACAGCCTTCGTTGTAATAATACACATTACCACATAATATTATGGATTAAACAATTTTGAAAGCACTGTTGGTAGTCATGATATTTAACAAAAGATACTGCGTTTTTCTCCAAGGACGTACGCCAGTGACGATATTTCTTTAAAATATTTGCGTTAATCAGACTACTGACTACCCGATTCACTAC
>NW_004797762.1:10612-11876 GCF_000002075.1 Aplysia californica | reverse complement strand
CTCATCACGCCTCTCTTTGACTTAAGTGTCACGACATGGTGAAATCAGGCACTCGTCAGATTTTAGGCATCTGGAGTTATTGGTGCCATCTTTAAACTTGTTCATTTGTCTTGCATTTGTAGAAAAAAAATATCCATTTATCTTGAATAGAAGTCGAGATATTTGTGATTGAAGGAGGTGGGAGTCACCTGGTTTCAGAAGTAAAGTTAGCGAGAAAATGACGGCCAAGTTTGATGACTTTCGTAGCTCAAGAGTCCTTGAAAACTGCAAATATGCACTTTTCGTGCCTTTAATTAACGTTTTCCCTTAAAATCCACAAATAAGAGTGTTTTTGAATGGGACCTACAAGGTGTTGAGCCAAAAACCTAAAATTCGAAAAAAAAAATATTTCCAAACTGCCCGAGAAACGCCGATTTCTTCGATTTCATTATTTTGACGAGCGCCTGATTTCATAACGATGCCTCGCCAATATTTCACGTGCCATGCTACTGTGACCAGGACAGTCGCGATGTCAGGGCGCTCCCAAGGACACGCTTCACTAACTTGACCCAACAGCAGCAGCAGCTGCGAACGTCGTCAAATTATGAGACAACAGCTTGAGCGTGCTTCCCCGAGTTGAGCAAGGAAGCGTAATTCACGAGTTCTAGTTATGATGTAGCGTTTGTCCTTTTCAGTTTTAGTATTATGAGTTTTATGGCACTTGCAACAGAAGAAGGTCATGAATATAAGTGCCGAAGATTAGAGATGTTGCAAGAGATTAACAAACACACTCCAAAAAAAAAAGGAGGAGAGATCAGAACGAATAGATGTTCGGTAGGAAAGAAGGAGCAGACTAACCAGAGCACCCACTAACAACCGACGGGTTCGACTGCAATACAACAACTGTTACAACTTATTCAAGTACTCTGAAGCCTTACGATTTCTAAATTTATTGAAAATTATAACAATAATTGCAGCTGATGTTAAACATCCAAAGTCGTCACAACAAGAAGTCGATCCTTTCGATTTCGACATTTTCGAATCATGCGCATGCGCTGCTGAGCGCGACCTATGACCTTCTTAGATAACGATGACCATTAAATAATAAATTACCGTTTCAGCAATGCAATTATCGTAATGCAGAAAACACGTGCTCAAGGTCCGTGGTGGGTGTGTCCGTAGAACCGTAGAGGTTTGGAAAAAACAGGTGGAAAAAAGAGAGAAAGGAGAAAAAGGAGAAGAAAAAATGATGGGATTTGGGGGTGGGGGTGTATGTGGGTGGGTG
>NW_004797762.1:5315-6643 GCF_000002075.1 Aplysia californica | reverse complement strand
TAGATAGGTAGATATATAGATAGATAGACAGTTAGATAGATAGATAGATAGATAGATAGATAAAGAATTAGAGACAGACAGACAGACAGACAGACAGACAGACAGACAGACAGACAGACAGACAGACAGACAGAATAACTGTCGCGAATTTCTTCGATTCTGTTGGGTTTTGTTTTACATATGTGACCTCCAAAGGAATGTGAGTAAGCTGTATAGTGTATGGCTTTTTGTCTGTCTATCTATCATCTATCTATCTATCTCTCAATCTCTCAATCTCTCAATCTATCTATAGATCTATCTATCTATCTATCTATCTATCTATCTATCTATCTATCTATCTATCTAGAGATAAAGATTAAGTGTATGACTGAGTATACATGTATCATAATAATATAATGTTATGGACATTGGTATACTTATATTATACAGATGTGCACAAATTTATTATGTCCATTTGTATAAATACAACATTTGTGGGTGGTTGGCGGGTGCTCTGGTGCGGTTTGCTCCTTTTTTCCTATGAAACTTCTATTGTCTTCATCTCCCCTTCTTCTTTTTTGTGTTTGTTACTCCCTGGTTACACCTCTAATCTTCGGCACTTATTGTGTTGCAAGTGCCGTAAAACTCTTATGAAAGAAAAACAAATATAAAGAAATATGAGATTATATAACATTTTAGCTAGTCTGTTGTTTGTATGGAATGTTATCGTTTACATAATTGATTAGGTTTTAGTCGTGTTCACGACTCGCTCCATAAACCAGTTCTGAATCAATGCAGAAAACCCCACATGCCTTTATAATGACGTAGAAACAACAGACCGTCCCATTTCGGACTGCCCGTTTGTCTATTCTTAGTAACGTAATGCTCGTGGGAATTATCGCTAAGCCCTCTCTCTACCCTAACCTAAGCTCCCTAAAGCAAAAAAACAAAAAACAAAACAAAAAAACAGAATAACATAAACCCCCCCAAAAACCCTGCTCGTTTTTTCTTTCTTTATCCCCGCTGGTCCACGTCACATTCCGATAAAGTCTTTACGTCCGCACGCTAGACACTCGCCCAAACAGCCCATCGTTCATGCCGAGATGAATCATTGCTTTGGACGCTTGCTCTCATTGTTGAGGGCTTGTAAGGGGAATTCCCGTCCGCGTTTCGCAGCTCTTCGTCTCTGCCCGTGAAGACATTTCGATCGATTCGACTCCGTTCTGCGCGCACGATAAGAATATTATTTTTTGTCGAACTAGGCTACTACTTCTAGCTCGCTGGCTAGTCCTGGTCTATCTATCTATCTATCTATCTATCTATCTATCTATCTATCTATCTATCTATCT
>NW_004797762.1:0-1804 GCF_000002075.1 Aplysia californica | reverse complement strand
CAAAATAATCAAATTGAAGAAACTTGCATTTTTCCACAGGTTTTTTAATTTTTATCAAATATTTATTTTTTGTCTCAACATCTTTCATGCCCATCAAAGACCTCATTTCTGTGTGGATTTTTCTGAAAAGCTTTGATTAAAGGCACAAAAAATGTAAATTTTCAGTTACCATGGACTCTTCAAATAAGGGAATAACTCATCTTTGGCCACCATTTTCTCATTAATTTTACCTCTGAAAACAGGTGACCCCCACCTCCTTCTTTGGCAAAATCTCGACCTGTTTTCAAGGATAAATGGATATTTTTTTCATCCAAATAAAGACAAGTGAACAAGCTTTAAGATTATACCAATAACTCAATAGGCCCAAAAATTGACGAGAGCCTGATTCCTCCTCGCTGCATCACAAATAGCCTACCACCTTTTGCACAGATGACTGTATGCACCATCAATAAAGCTTAGCAGATCCCCCTCACCCCCAGCCCCCGCCCACCCCTCACCTTCACACACAAAAGGGGAAAAGAAGAAGAAGAATCATTACTTTCGTGGTCCCTTGTGTGACAACTGTGTCTGAAAGACATACATGACTATTTAATCCTCTTTTTTTCACGCAACTCAAACCCCTAAATGAAATATCGACATATGCGGTGTAGGGATTAGGCTCTTGTTCGTTGCACGCAGTATAACTTGAGTTTTGGACCACCAAGGGATCTTTAACATGTGCAACTTGCACACGGAACCTCAGAGATTTTTCTCCCTTGTCCGAGGAGGCTAGGTATAGATCTTTCCTACCAGAAGATCAGGGGTGTGGCTAGAAGACAGCAGTAAGTAGGAGCCAAGGAGTACCATCAGTAGAAAGGCTCCCAAATGGGTTAAAATGTTTGATCAACTATTTCCGTCTCTTTTCTGGGATGTTGTATCTATCTCCATCAGCCCGGGTTAGCCGTGACAGGCAGGGTCAAAGCAGCCCGCCTCCCAAACGCTATAATTGTGTGTAAGTTGGCAAGATAAAACACTTTCTAAAAACAAAAAAACAAAACAAAACAACCAACTCAAGTTCGATCTCATGGCTTGAGCTGAAATTGTTATCAGTGTCAGAACATACCAGAAGCTTAAAATGGGTTTTGTGGATTGTTGGCTGGTGCTCTGGTGTGGTTTGCTTGTTCTTTCCTGTCAAATATCTATCGTCTTTATTTCCCCTCCTTCTTTTTGGTGTTTGTTACTCTCTTGTAACACCTCCCATCTTCAGCACTTATATGACCATGTTGTGTTGCAAGTGCTGTAAAACACTTACTGAAACTAAAACAGGGGAAAAAAGGCTTGTGCTAAAATTGTTATTAGTGTCAGAACATACTAGAAGCTTAAAATGGGTTTTTCATTACACAGGCTCAAACTATAATAATATGGAAAGTACTTTATTTGTAGTTGTCTTTTTTATGATTCAGAATTCTTTTTTTTTCTCGCAATTTCAAGCATAATATATAATAATTCAATATACACACTTTAAAGTTTCTTTGATTTCACACAATCTTGCCAAACAAGACTTTTTAGTTCAATTTCGAGTGACCATGTCTCGGGCTACTCCTTTCGTGGGTGAAAAATCAGTGTGTCACTGTCAGATGAAGCAGAATGTATTTAGCTTTAAACGGGTATGCCACATTAGTGGGTAGTGCAAAGGCTTTAACTCTTTACACCCCATCGAGCGTCCGATACTAGTGACAATTGTTTCATTTCATTTAGAGCTAGTTTTTCTTTGTTTTTCGGAACTTTTTCCAAACCAAAGATTTTAGTAATGATTTATTAGGTG
>NW_004797761.1:592240-593226 GCF_000002075.1 Aplysia californica | reverse complement strand
GGGTTGTTCAATCTCTTTTTCAGCAATCAGTTTTATAAACAACTTTCTCATTTACGAGTACGAAGAATCAAAGAGTTTCTAATTCAGACTACCTGACGATCTTGACTAACATGGAAGCGATTCACAAATAGCACATAGTCTTCGTATGAAAGTAAAATCTCTCATAATTTTAGGGGAAATAATATTGCTAAGCAGGTTGTTTGCTTTAGGTTGGTTAAGTACTTCAAAACATAATGACTTCATTTTCTGTCCCTCCCCCTCCCCCCCCCTCCAATCCTCCTCCTCCTCAGTTAGCCCAGTGCGTATCATGCTGGGCAATGAGGGGAATGGCTCTGGCTAAATCCCCTTTAGCGGAATTTCTTACTTTTTTATTTTGGGTAGTCTTCAAGGCTCTTCATCTATTTCGCACAGTCCTATCGGAGATGGGCGTTAAAATCTAAGCTTGTACCTCTAAATCATCCTCACAGGGTTGAACAGGGCGCTAAACCCATGCCATATCAGCGACTTCCAGAAGAGAAAATCGATATATAGGTTTACAGAAAGATTTATTTGCGCTTTTGCTCTTTCCATCAGTACGTAACCAGAGAAGGATAATATTATTATTAGTGTAACTCATTCCACACCACGTCCCATTTATTTCCCCATCGATGTTCCATAAACCATAGCTCTCTTCAACAGCCACCCAAAGCCCCATCCTTGTCACCCTTCCTCTTTCAGCTGTCTCGTTTTGACAAGCACTCATCTTTTTTTGCAACACTTAACCCCACCCGCATCGCCATTTCGGTTTTTTTTCTCTGGATGGAATAAATGTTTTGTCCTCTCTACATGTCAGGATTTACCTAACCCTTTTCCTCCAAGTGGGCCGGACAACTGAGAGATTGCCAAGCATGGACTGGATAACTACATATATTTTGTTCAATACAATACAATACAGTACAATACAATGCAATACGATACAATACAATACAATACAATACAATACAATA
>NW_004797761.1:586979-590314 GCF_000002075.1 Aplysia californica | reverse complement strand
CCCCCCCTTTCTATTCCTCATTTTGTTTCTCTTACTCCTCCTCTTCTCCGGCTTCATTTTCCTCATCTTTCTCTTCCTCCGTTTCATCGTGTAGTATCCTTCCTCTCCGTCTTCCGTCCTCTTTTTTAATTATCGTCTTTTCAGCCCCAGCAATGGCTAAGTCAACACAAAGAGCACGTTCATTGTGAGTAGTGCAAGTGCTGTACACGCTGTTACTATGGCGATGGAGGACGCAATCAATCACATGTTATCGGCATATTTAAGTGCAATCAAAGACTTGGCCAGTTCTCCACACTCGTTGAGGTCGCTTTTGAACTTTTTTTTCTGCAAAGAACAGGTTTTGTGAGCTTGGCCTCTCCGTTTGTTTGCCACTTTTCAAAGAATCTGACTGAAGGAAGATAGAGGGAGGTATTGAGGGAGGCATGGTGGGATGAAGGTAAAGATAGATAGATAGATAGATAGATAGATAGATGGATAGATAGTTTGTGTGAGTAAGTGGGTGTATATGTGTGCACGTGTATGTGTGTGTGTGTGTGCGAGCCCGTGTACGTGAGTATATCTGTATGTTTGTGTGTGAGCGATAGAGGGCTGGAAAAAAGAAAGCAAGAGGTGAGAGAAAGAAAGAAAGATAAAGAGACAGGAAGAGAGAGGAGATAGACAGAGAGAAGGAGAGAAAGAGAGAGAAAGAAAAGGAGAGAGAGAGAGAGAGAGAGAGAGAGAGAGAGAGAGAGAGAGAGAGAGATCGCTGGAGACCTCGAGGCCAAACTTGGGCTCTCGGGCTTTCCATGCCAGATTTTTTTCACCTCTCGTCGGGGAAGCCCACATCACATCAGGAGAGCCCGAGTAATTCGGCAGAGAGGAGAAAAGGGCACGTACCGCTGGAAACACATGACACGAGATTGCCTTTGCTCCGCAAAGTTCGAGAGAAACAAACTACTGATCGATCCTGAAAGAAAAGGAGAAGGAGAGGGAAATAAAAAAAATCCCCTTACATACAAAAGACGGTGGCCTACTTGTACTTGTATCCCCCACAGCATTAACCCTTTTAGTGCTCAGGTGTTTCCATATCTATGTTCGTGAGGACAAGATAACTGAAGAAAGATTTGAACTAAGCCATACATCTAATAATATCTTTTTTTCCCGGAGTAAGGATAATGTGCAACTGCACACATTGCAATTTGTTCTACATCTTCTAAAATGTCCTCTGTACTCCTGTTGAAAAAAGGCAGTAAGCCAGTTTGGGAGATCACGTGCATCCATAGAGCAGCGAAGTGGTTAACTCTTTTCTCTCCAACAAAATAATAGTATAAAGTATGTAGATCTATCTTTCTCCTCTGTTAGCCTAGTGTGCCTTCAAACACCTATATTCTGACATCGACTGGTATAAACAGTATACTGGCATCCCATGGTAGAGCTGACAAAAGCGAGCTTTTTGGTTTTGTTGTATTGACCTGGTCCTGTCCAAGTCTTGACACTAGTCTTGTTCAAATCCTTCTTGGGTCAAAGGCAGGGCGATATAATAATATCTCGATCTACATCCAAAATGCATGTACATTATTTGTTGTTGTTTTCAAAGTGGTAAGCTAGAGTCGGATCTCAGTCCCATAGTCAAAATGGCGGAGTGACATATTAATTATCTACATTTCCACCTAACCATGATTAGAAGCGTTCGTAACTTAAGGCAGGCTGAGCGCTATACGTTCTTTTTTTGCCATTTCTGATAATAATGAAATCTGCAGTTACGTCGCTCTGCTGCGAACGAAAAGTATAGAGCTTCGCCGTTTCCTCGATCGTCATAATAAAGTATTATCATGACATTCTTGATCATTCTAAATGCAAGCGTTACAGTTATATTATGACGTCAACCAGGGCTATATTGTACTTCTCTAAGGTAATGGTTGGGTTACCGAACCCTGCATTACGTTGGAATCTAAAAGGTTTTGCTGGCATTTGGAATATTAAGGTAACAAACAGTTATAACAGATTACAAAAATAAACTTGAGAGGCTAATGTGATTTATTTGACTATTCGCTACCTTAAAATTACAAAGTTATATCTGCTCAGTGCCTAGTTTTGATAAACCGGCCGTAAAATATTTCGAGCTTCACAAAATGTCAAGCTTTTTAAAATGCAATTGTTTAAATATCTTGATAACGACTCCGAAAAACCTTACAATTTTGTTAGAGCAGATGGAACATTTGGTCTCGGACCTCATGGCCTCACGGTTTTAGTGGCTCAAAACGGCAAAAAATGTCGCATTGAAATTTGTAACTCTGAGGTAACGAATTGTGCAATAACTTGAGTCGCCGGCCTCGTTGTTCGACATCTTGATTACTGCCATCTCCCATACAAGTTCTGTTCATACTTTCGCCACACTTAGTGTGAAACATTTGGCATTTATTACTATACTACATGTATTAACATTTGGCAGTAATTTTTCCCACACCACTTTTGAGGTACCCTGACCTCGAAGTCATGATATACTGAGAAATCGAAAAAAACAACCCAGAGCGTCTACTAAAGGCCACCACTTGCAAAGGACTTGGATAGTGAGCACATCTTGTTGTGTGTAGCCTTAGGGCGTTTGCTGCCAGACAAGAAGGCTGCGTTGTACTAGGTAACCGCCAGAGAACTCCTCCTTCACAGCAACGGTAAGCACTTAGGTAACCAGCAGCATACCATGCCATGTGACTTGCATAGGTCACGTTACACAGATCTTGTCGTTTGTACTGGGGTATGTTTGTGATCGAATCTTGTGCTGTGTGTGGGTGTGAAGAAGAGGAAAGGAAATCTATGAAGGTAACACCTAAAGGTGATAGACAGAAATCCCACTCTTGCCAAGCCTGCCGAATGGAGTCGTTTGATTTGCCCATAAGTATCATGCTGTTTTTTCTTTCTTTTTATATACCGTATATCCATCGGCACTCACTACTCTCGCGTAGGTGGTTGGAGGGCACCACTGGTAGGTCCTACTTCTGTACTTCTCACTGTTGTTTAAGACTGTCTGTTTGACTTTTCCCCAGAACTTAATGACCATTATTGTGTCGATGTGTTGCTCTTTATTCAAACAAACTCACAATTCTGGGTTTTCTTTGACTAATGTTTGCCAGCCTTCATGTGAAAGAAGTAATCTGTAAAACTTGCTACAGTGGTGGCGAAATTGGTCAAAGAGTAGTCATAGTGAAGTACACACTTGCAAAAAGATGTACACACGTACGGACACACGAGGGCACACCGGTGCGCACGAGAGAGAGAGAGAGTCTCGAGAGAGAGAGAGAGAGAGAGAGAGAGAGAGAGAGAGAGAGAGAGAGAGAGATGGAGAGAGAAAGGCAGAC
>NW_004797761.1:582481-584382 GCF_000002075.1 Aplysia californica | reverse complement strand
GTGAGAGTGAGTGAGTGTGAGTGAGTGTGAGTGAGTGTGAGTGAGTGTGAGTGAGTGTGAGTGAGTGTGAGTGAGTGTGAGTGAGTGTGAGTGAGTGAGTGTGTGTGCGCGCGTGTGTGTGTATGTGTGTGCAAAGTATCAGAGAAATGGTTTCTTTCATAAAACCATAAAAGTCTCATCTCCCAAAATACAAAGCCACTGAACAGACCATCCCGGCGGTATCGTCCTTTCCAGATACGTAAATGACCTCTTAATCTTAATCTTTTTAATCTAAATTATGTTTATCATCCTGTGTGGACCTGGTCTCTCGAGCACAGTGCGAGCGGTTCTCAGACGTCTTCACTATCAGGGCAAAGTCATAAAGCAGGTATTCTCAGCTAGGGTGAGGTGGGGATGAGACGAGGAGAAGGGAGGGGGAAAGGAGGAGGAGGAGGAGGAGAAGGAGGAGGGAGGGAGGGAGGGAGGAAAGGGAATGGAGAGGGAAGGGATTTCATCTACTTGGGTGGTGAATTTGTACTTATTTGCTCCCACCAGAATGTTTTAAGTCTACATATCAGTCGTAAAATGGGCATACGCCTTCCCTACTACATATCACAATGTGTGTGTTTGTCAGCTTCTATTAGTTAATACTTTGTGAAACGATCGCTATTGCAATTCGAGAAAAATTGTACTTGAGTCCCCTTCCCCACTCTTCAAATAAGTCAAATCGTGTCCGAGGGAACCAAATGTGACCCCACAAAAAGTAAAGACATGAGGGGTGCCTAGGCTCCGAATAAAAGAATAAAGTTAGTTTTTACAATTTGCTGAAATCATGAATTGGTATTGGGTATAAAACCAAAAACTAGTTTATTGCAGCCTTTGCAGGTCACACGGTACTATTAAAAAAATGCTCGAACTCGAATAGCTTCATAAATAAGGAAAGCCGTCAGCAGAATTGATATGTGAAGCGAGCTAACAAAATGAGTTACTTCTCGCAATGCATGAATGGAGATATCAGCAAATAATCAAAACAGGGTCATATTTGTAGACTCTAAACCAATGCCATTCTCTTCAAGTTTAACACGTCTTTTTTCATTTCATACTGATAAATTGTAAAACTTCAACCTATAAATTTAACGTTTTCTTTTTCCATCGGTCTAAAATCTGAGAAGTAACTCGTTTTGTCAGCACACTTCACATATCGTGTTGGGTTATGCTGTGGTGGGTGGGCCTAATTCGAATCCCCAAGGCTCTCAATGATATAGATATAATATAAATAGATATCCTTTGTGTAGGACAGTTGTTATGGTCTCTGGAAAATTGATGGTATTCTGTAACAACGTTAACTTCCAGGGAAGCCTATCGTTTTGCTCGGTCCAATTGAAAAGGGGCGTTAGTTAAACCTTTTAAGTGACTTTTAGAGTTGAAAAAAAGGAGTGCAAAACTCCTGCTGCACCATTTAAAAAAACCTGTGGGCGCTTCGTCAGTTCAGTTGGTAATCATGCCAAATCTCCGAGAGGACGGCCTTGGTTCGAATCCCGGACGGGGCGTTGTTGGTTGTTCTGTGGAGCTTTTACAGCTCTCCAATTGGGCACGTTCCTATCAAAGAGGACCGTTACATTTGGAGGTCTCATCCCTTAAATATTCAAACA
Source organism: Aplysia californica (assembly GCF_000002075.1). Lineage (NCBI taxonomy): Eukaryota > Metazoa > Mollusca > Gastropoda > Aplysiida > Aplysiidae > Aplysia > Aplysia californica. The sequence goes on along the minus strand of NW_004797761.1, from coordinate 582,751 downwards.
GTGTTGAAAGGGGCGATATAGATCTAGATCTACATAAAATGAGCAAATGATTAAATTACAATTCAACATCTGCCACTTGGTAATCGTGAAGAAAAAGAATTCTTATGATTTTATAAAAATCAAAGATGAAAATGTTTCCCCTGCATCCGCCTATAAAACAAAATCACAAACTTTAACAAAAATTCATCAAAAACAAACAAAACCATAAATCACCTCCGAAATCCCACATTCCCTCAAAGAGAGTACGGTATCCTTTCTCGCCTCCCGCCC
>NW_004797761.1:581081-582377 GCF_000002075.1 Aplysia californica | reverse complement strand
CCCCCGAAACACATTTTATCTCCATTAACGTTCGTTGCATAAAAACAACAACAAAGCTTAAGATGTAGATCTAGCAGTTTCAAATTAGCCGTGAAGCAAGAAATTATGCCAGGTGCATTGCCAAACAGCTCCAGGAATTCTGCCCGCTATCTCTTTGTCTCACTCTTGACTTGCATTACGTCACCGTTCATCTGTATTAGTGACTATGGGTGAGGATGTCTCGTCGAATCGAAGAAAACTAACCAGAGCACACAAAGGATTAGGGGAGAGAAGAAAGTTTGTCTTTTTGGCTACCTTTAACATTGTGGACATAAAAACAAACAAACAAACAAATAAACAAACATCATCATCATCATCCAGTGCCAGATCTGCGACAGACATCGGCGATCATGGTTTTCCATTCATTCCTTTGCTTGGATGCTCTCAAACTAAAAAAAGCTACGTTTCCATGATCTTTCCATGTTACCCATTTATTGTTTAGGTTCCCTTAGTATGTTGTTCTGGGACTACTCCTGCCTCAAACATACAAACGAAATAAAGCACATTCTCATTCTTTCCCAGGTCAGAGTGCAACATTCAAAAGTACATTAATTTTTAAAAAGTGGCCCACAGTCTAAAAATTCCCATCTTGCTGAATGGAACTTCCGTGTTGCTGTTTGGAGTTCGCCTGAGCTTGACATTTGAGCCTTCCGCAAAAACCTCACGACCCTGTAGGCCATCAGATCTCCCTGGTCGAGAGAGTGTGTTTTGTCGTTTGAAGTATGACCCTTCAAAACTATCAGAGTAAAACATCTCACGTTAGGTAGAGCCTCAGTACCACTGATAAACTGAGAAGATATTTTTTTTATTAACCAGAGTAAGCGGTAAGCTTGGAGTTTTATCATGTCTTTAAGTTGGAAAAACGCTTTAAATTTTAAAAAAAATCTTTGTCGGAGAGTACAGGTTCGTACTAAAAAGATGAAAGATTAATTTTTGCTTTTCTCGATTGTACACTGTTTCTCTTCTAAATAACTTTGCTTTTGGATTCCAATTAGAAAGGAGGCAGTAAATAGAAAAGTGCAGAAGACATTTTTGTATTATAAAAAATATCTCACGTGCACATCTCAGCGTTACCTCACCCAAAGTGCTTGTCCACTACACCTGGTGGAAGAGCGGAAAAACTCACAGAATATTATGTGATGTGTTCATCTGTGAGGGCGTGTTTTTGTGTGAGCGTGTGTTTGTGTGTGTATGTGTGAGCATGTGTGTGTGTGTGTGTGTGTTTGTGTGTGTGTGTGTGTGTGTGTGAGAGAGAGA
>NW_004797761.1:576387-580235 GCF_000002075.1 Aplysia californica | reverse complement strand
CTCTCTCTCTCTCTCTCTCTCTCTCTCTCTCTCTCCTAACACTTCTCTCTCTCTCTCTGTTTCTTCTTGTTCCTCTCTCTTTCTCCTTCTATTTCTCCCACACCCCCTACCCGCTTTTCACCTTTCTACCCTTTCTCAGAGTACCCAGGTTATTCAGCTGTTGAAACTCATCTCAGCTTTGCCTTTACCTGCTCTCACAGGGATTGGAGATTTAAGCTCCAAACGGGTCGGACATGCGTATGAACAAGTACGGATGCGTCCTCCTTCATTTTACCGAACAAATGTCTTCCATGTAAAATTAGGTGTTTTGACGCCCAGTTGGAAGGGCAAGGGTCAGTTTCGAAGACCTAAAAAACTTGACACTACGTTCATAAATTTGGATGACAGGAAATATTTCTGGAAGAATGGAAAATTTGACTCTGAAAGGGTTATAATTCTGAACTTTCGTTTGTGAATCAACATTGAAACCAGGTGCGCAAGAGTGCCATCAATAAGAGGGCGTATAACTCACACCCTTCAACGAACAAATCAAGAAGACTATTCTCAAGTTCAATCTGAATTAAGTCTTTGTGGGGGAAAAACCCTTTCGTTTTCAAATTCGGCTCATATTTCGTCTTGACACATCGGAAGTATTGCTAACGGTATTCGTTGTTGAACTAAAGTCACTTTGACTTTGAACAGCCATGTTTTTACATTGACATCAAATCGTATGGTCCTTTTCTAGAACACTATCCGAGGGAAGTAAAAGGATCGCGCTTTCAAAATACACCAACACCATTACAGGTTATTTCCAAAGCAGGACCTCCGAACTTTCCGTCCATCTCTGATAGGACCTAGATGGGTGGATAACCTTAAACATGTATATTATATAAACTCCGTAAAAACAACTCAAGTTCAGAACAACCTGTTGGGGATTCGAACCAAGGCCATCTGCTTCGTAGTCCAGCATGATGACCGTGTTTCTTGTTACTGAAAAGACGAAACGTGAGCGTGACGAAGCAGCTCTGAAGCTAGCCTATTCTTCAACGGTACCAAGATCCGTGCCTAAGTTTGGCTAAATTTTTCATTTTCCATTCGTTGCCTTGCAGGTTAACTCTCCTTTGAACGTTATGTTTATTGAAAGGGCGAGGCCTCCGCATTTAATGTGCATCTTCGATAGGACATAACCAAAATGCAATGGAAACCATATATAACAGGACTGGAAATAACAGGGATCCGTTAATAACAAGGATCTTTAAAATCCCTGTTTTTTCCTACTCTTTGTCTCTATTAAAAGTTATCGGCAATAACAGGACCTCATCGGAGCCCAATCGGTTATAGCAGGGACAAAGGCTCGTTAACAATGTGGAGAGAGAGACGCAGTTGTGAAGCAAGCCAACGCAAACCACGTCAAAGCAAGCACACACCGCAGCTGAAGCGAGAGAGGGCTGCAGTGTGCTGCAGACTTCGATATAACCCTAGCTACACGCACGTGTAATGTGTCGTCATGTGCAGGCCTGCCACATGGCGCGACATGGTACTTGTGACAACTGAAACTACCCATGAATAAATACAGCTGGATTAGACCACAAGTGCTTACTTCCCTTGCATTTGTGATTTAACTGGGATCTGATATAACAGGACTTTTTATGTTCCCACCATCCCTGTTATACATGTATCAGGTTTCCACTGTAGGTGGAGAGCCTTAAAACTTCCCCAAAGCAATCTAAGTTCAGAACACCTTGTTGTGAATTCGAACCAGGGCTATTCGCTCGGTAGCCCGGCATAATATAATGGTTTTGTTGAAATTAAAGCATAATGCCAAAGCTTTCATGTCTACCTGCTGTACTCTTTTTATCTGTATGAGCTAAATTACTTGGATAAACCGGTGTGCTGTAACTCAGTACTGGGCACGCCCAGACTTAAACTAGACATTGGCAGATCGATCAGGAGAGATGATTGTTTGTTTGAGTAAAGAGAAGGACATCGACACAATAATGGTTATTTAGTGCTGGGGAAAAGCAAGAAAGATAGCCAGAGACAACAGAGGGGAAGCAAAGAAGTAGGGCCTATCAGTGATTGGTACCCTCCATCTAGGCTCCAACCACCCTCTGATCTGGAGTGAATGGAATGCAGAGAGACATATAGTATATAGGGTGTAGGGCGTTAAATCCTGTGCTGTTACAGTCCCAGAAGAGTCAGTGTCGGCAGTGAAAGATTAACGAGCGAACAGGGAGAACGTCCAGTCTAAAGGAATTAACGAGACTGTTGCTTGCCTCAGTCTTAGCCACAAAAGTGGGACTACACCTACGTTCGACTTTTCGGTTGTGCATAATTGAATGTGGTTAGAAAATCAAAGTTATCGACAAATAATTCACATCATCGGAATCAGCAACACAAAACTTTGATCTAAGCTGCAGATGAAAATATTAGTCTGTGCCTTGGACCAAAGAGGTTACCTTTTTGACATCGGATAGACTCGTCTCTACAGCTATTGGCAGTCTTTTCCATTGTAATTGTAAGTAAACCTGTATGGGAATAACGTATCTATTAACACCGTTAGTAAGGTCATTTAATAGACAGATCCTCCGAATTTAACGTCCGTCTCCGACAGGACCGATCAAATTGGGCTGACAGCCTTGAAAATTTCACAAAACAACCCACGTTCAAGGACACCCAGTCTGGGATTCTGACAAGGGCTATCCGGTCCGTAGTCAAGCATGATGCCAACTGAGCAAAAGGAGCACGCGCTTTTCTCCACCGTCTTGCCATGACATGGTACCAAATTTTAAAAAAGGCAATCATCGTTCAAATTGTGATCGTTTCCGGAATGAACGATATCCTTCATATTTCCAGAGTAAAAAATTTACTTGCGCGAACATTTAGCAAAGAACATTATTTTCTACCTGGAACTAGATACTATGGAATCCAACGAAATTTACCTGGGATCAATTCAGAAAAAATTTCTTGAAGAATGACCAATACGTTTACACAAATTTGACAAATAGGATAGGTGTAAGTTCTACTTAAGGGAGTACCTGGTTTGCACTGTAATGCACGTGTCTGCGTGAACGAGCACGTTTGGGAGATTTTCCCGACAGGGCTCGTAACACGGACATAATAAGGGAAATGGGGTGAGCTAAGGAGAGAACAGGGGAGGGGGAATAGGAAAATTCAAGGGGAAGCGAAGGGTGTATCTTTTTTTTCCTTAGAACCCCCCACTTATAAAAACGTATCACTGAGATGAAAACTAAATTGAGGTAAATGTTAATTGGTGTCAGTTGATACATATAAAACATTTTTTAAAGGAATAATTAAATAAAAACAGTTATAGATGGATACTAATAATATTGATCTAGATATATGTAGATAAGTGGATACATGTAGCTAGGTAGGTCGGTAACTATTTAGCAAAATAAATAGACAGATACCGGTAGATAGCTCGATAGATTGTCAGACTAACAGAGAAATAGATGGAGAGATAGTTGGATAGATGGATGGGTAGATTGAGAGATAGATCTAGATAGATTAAATGAATGAGATTGTACATAAAACATGGGAGAATGTTTATTCAAGAAAGTTTCAATCAAATATTACTTAAACATATAACTACAGAACATAATACATGTAAGCACGGCTAGGTTTCTGCAACACTGCTGCTACTAGATCTAAATGGTTTCCAGAATATTCCACACCTATAAAATTGGCTCAAAATATGTTACCAATTCCTTCAATTACCAAAATGCTGCACATTCTTCCCTAAACATTTTCTACATTCTTTTTCCTTCTGATTGCCCCATGGTCTTGTTATTTTTCTCTCTAAACCGTACACATCCCTTTTATCAGTCTGTCTGTCTGTCTGTCCGTCC
>NW_004797761.1:573970-575172 GCF_000002075.1 Aplysia californica | reverse complement strand
GAGAGAGAGAGAGAGAGAGAGAGAGAGCGAAGGAGGTGTGGGAAGTATCAGAGACGAGTCATTACCTGAGGAAAAGGGTAAGCAACTTTTAGTGATTTCGACATTAAAAAAACAACTAGACCACTGGGTTAAAAAACATAGTTTTAGTAAGAGTTTTACGGCTCTTGCAACACAATAAGGGCATATAAATGCAGAAGAATAGGTGTTACAAGAGAGTAACAAACATAAAAAAGGAGGGGAGATAGAGACGATAGTTTTTTTTATAGGAAAAAAGGAGCAAACCACACCAGAGCACAGACCGCAGTAGGTATGAGAAAATCAAAGCAAAATTACATATATTATGAACCCAGTGAACATGAATATTCCGAAAAGAGGAAGAATACTTCACATATGGGCTTTTTCCAACCCCAAGTGTCATCATTTCGTCTCCGTTAGCGCTTATAATATTGATATAGAATATTAAGAAAAGGCAACAATTTATTCAGAAAATAATTCATAAAGATGGTTATAAGTTTCAGTTACCAGGACGTGGTTACAGAAAGGAAAATAACAGCAAACCATCAATCTCCATGATATTATAGATTATTTAATAAGAAGATAAAGAACATAAAGAAAGGGGGAAGGCAAAAATGAAGATAGAAAGTAAGAATGGGGGGAAAAAAGGGATAAAAGACAGATTTTATAATAATAATCTCATGTAGTTTGAGGGAAAACGCCCGTGTAATGCCATTTGACGAACAAGTATTCAAGGAAATACGTACCTATAGGAAATAGCAGGTGCTTTGTTGGAGTCGGGAGAATAACGATAAAAAAGACATCTGTCCTGTGTTATGATAAAAGCGTGAGACAGACAGACAGACAGACAGACAGACAGACGGACAGACGACAGAGACAGACGCAAACGGACGCAGACATACAGAGAAGAAAGCTATTATTCCTGAAAGTGGGGACTTAAAACTTCCGCAAGTACAATTTCATAACAGACATATAGAATCAACCTTAAGAATTTTAGTTTTTGGTAACCTGTTCAGTAGCAGGAATGCTTTCAACGAACACAGGATACGCCTTCTACCTTAGCAAGTGGGGTCAGAACCCATAGGTCCTTAACAAAATCCTTCTTAGAATGAGGCTGCAGAGAAACATTGAGAAAAGGTCAAAGGAATACGAGTAGAAGTAGAAGGCTGGGTTTTTTTCCCTTCTTT
>NW_004797761.1:566341-572179 GCF_000002075.1 Aplysia californica | reverse complement strand
AGGCACAGACAGAGAGAGAGAGAGAGAGAGAGAATATGTAAAATCAGATTAAACAGGAAAGGGAATAGACCTATAAAGCAAAAAGCCGAGTGTCCCAAGTGGATAGGCGTGAAGAATTTACTTACTGTAGCCTGTATACAAACACTGAACTGACCAAATAAAACATTTTTCTTTTTAAATGACACCCCCCTCCCCTCTTCCCACACACAAAAAGTCCCACTCCGCACACTTTCTTCCGTATGATGTCGTCAAATTACATCCCCCCCCCCCCAAATCCCCCACAGAAAAAATCAAACAAACAAAAACAAAACAAAACACCCCAAAAAACCAACAAGAACAATGAACAAACCAAAAAAAACCCCAACAACAAAACAAACCCAAGCCATTAAAAACAATTAAATAAAAGAGCCAGACAAAAAAGTATAGTGAACAGATCAAAATACGTCTTTCGAGGAATTAGCCGAATTTGCAACCACCTACAACTTGGAAGACTTTTGTTGCTTCAAAGATTAAAGCGGTAACAGTGGCAATGTTGGGGGGAAATATTCCCCTGAAACTTAGGAAAAAAATTACTCCACAAACTTCTTGGGAATCATTTTGAGATGGAAGGAACGCCAAGGGAGGCATCTCAAGTCATACCCGAGACCCGAAGCCTTCGCGTCTGAGACTCAGACAGAGATAGCCAGATGACCTTGATAGCACAGCATCCCGCCTGGTGGAGGCATCGGCCTTTTCTCCGCCCTGCCACTATCTACCTGAGGGGCTCGGGTTTCTTCCCCAAGTCACAGCATGGTATCTTGGGAGAACGCCAGGAAGCCAGATCAATGAGTATGATGAGTATAGGCCAGTAGACCGATGTGGCCGCCCTACAGTCACGGTTGTTTATGTGTTTGCCTGATTTTGTTTTTGTGGAGGGTAAAGACCTAATGTGTCGATGGTCCATCAAATATTTAAGCTGCCGGACTCGAAACCACAAGGGCGCTGTTTTGAATCTTCGACCCAGCCCTACGCAGTGGTTTCGGTTGAAAAACGTTTTGATTTTAGAATAGTTTGTCCTCAAAAGATGTGGGAAGGGGGTCCCAAGCTAACACCGCAAAAGATCCCGTCGGTGTGTTTCTGCTTGAGCCCCTGTAAACTGGCAGCTTGATCTGAAAGGTTTTCAGGGAGTTAACAATATTTTGGAAAGTTACATCATCTGTCATACTAGAATGAAAAGCACTCACGTGAGCAACACATGCTATCCATTTATGTCTGCTATTAAATCTTTATGCAAAATTAATTTTCTTGGAGGAAGCAAATTTGGTTACAAATGCCGAACTCTGGACACAGAAACAACTAGTTTACCCTTGTTACAAAGGACGTATATACCCCCTGCTGGGATTGGAACCTCGAGATTCACAGGTCTGCATCAGGTCAAGTAGTTGGGGCTGAGAAAAATAGCCGTGGAAAAGATCCCTATGTCGAAGTTGAAAGTGCGGTCATGACATTCTCGTCATTCCTGAGATATCTACCTGCAGGGACTAAATTCTTGCCCTGGTCTGCAGACTATTCTGGTAAAGCACCAGCTAAGGGGATCCATGAGACTAGAAAAGAAGTCAAGTTACATTTCCCAGAACCCAATGCGGCGTGGGCGTTCTAGAGTTTGTTATCTTATGGTTGCACCTGTCTTTCACACAGTCAGGCATTATACCGACGGTTCCAGAGGCCCAGAAGATCTGGAACGTGATTAACGCTCGGAAACCTGAGGTTCATATTCTTGTGGTGTCCGATTTTTTCAACAATCATCCCTGTTAAAGTGTACGAATGTACTATTAGCTAAACATTTTTGGTACATACGTGAGCGAGTCTGGTGAGATCCCTTTATATTCCTTTGTTCGCGTTGTCTATTTGCCACTGTTGCCAGTTTGCTTCGATCATAACGCAAAGACTACCAAGCGTATTGCAATGATAAACTTTATAAAGGCTGGCTTTTGCCAAAGCTAAGCTATCTCCATCAAAACAAAACATCACCTGCAAACCTCATATTCGAACAATTGTTCTACACTATACTCATCTCTTTTCTAAGCTCTTAGAATCGATGTGGTTGTCATATTTACCGTTAGCTGTCATTGATTCTTGTTAGGTTTTCGAATCTGTCAATATTCTCAGACATACCTCACTGATATCCAAAGCATAAGATGATGACAGATCATTGAATGAATTTGAACATTTACATTTTTTCCTGTCAGTTTCTATCTCATCGTGAGCTTTGGATCTCCTTGCAGGCTTGGAAGATCGCCAAAAACATACGTTACCGAGATAGATTCTTTCTCCATAATATTTTCTTTACGAGTCTCGTTTGTTGGCTTTTCCTTCTGTTCGCGATTTTTAAAATAACATTTTTTCTTTTAGTGTTGGATCATTTGGGGTAGAAATCTGGCAAAAGAAGCGGAGAGTTTTTGCACACAATTCTACCTGCGTTCGCCATCAATCACATTCAGGGAAGGATTATCCCACCAGTGGTGATTGGATGACATTCCATATTGCTCGACCCAGGGCGCGCAGTGGGGTTGTCGTTAAGGTCCGAGCAATGTCTGATTACAAATAAACACTGAGACGACACGCCGAATTATCGGTGATAATTAGTATCTTAGGGGTGCCACCAGATATAGAGAGTAACAAATATTATTCAGTTCTTAGCTCAAAATAACGAGAACCGCCTCGTACAATTATCACTCTGTTTCTCCGTCTGTCTGCCTGTCCGTGTGTCTGTCTATCCGTCACTATAATGAATCGTTTGTTAGTTTAAATTGTGATTCAAGATAACACCGAGACGTTACCCCTTTAGTACATACAGCAACAACATTAACAACAGTAATATAATAATAATAATAATAATAATAATAATAATAATAATAATAATAATAATAATAATAATAATAATAATAATAATAATAATGATAATAAAAATAATAATAATAATAATTATTATTATTATTAGCCTATCATTATTATCACTATCATTATCATTATAATTATAATAATTATCATTATTATATCGAGTTAACACTTAATCTTTCTATTTGTTTTTGTTATCGTACATTTGGGTGAAACATCTGTTATGCACCACTGGGACCCTTGGGCACCAGAAATGCCATCTCTCTCATGCCTTCTATTTCGGTAATTATCAATCACCTGTATGAATAAAACGATAAAAACGGACAATATCTGGCACAGACGCACGGGTCACCATCTGCTCTTCGGTGGGGTTGTATCTCCAGCAGCCACACCTACAGATCTGTGTAGATGCAAGCTGGAGATAAAGAGAGAATTCAATGCAACCTCCAAATGTTAAACCAACAGACAAGACTCCCTGTGCGCCGGTGTGGGGGTGTTCACAAGGTAGACACGCAGAACCTGGTGCCACGAAATGCCAAATGGTGCACACCTGATTTCCGTCCTGTGTCCGGGCCCAGGACGCGTTGAGTTTTCAGGAATCACATCCAGTCCACGTCTTCTAAAGTACGCGGCAACATCAGCGGTTACGCTTTGTTCCTTTTCTCAAGAACAGAATTTCTTGATCGAAGTAGAGATATTACAGATTTCAGATTGTATAGTTTTATCATAGAGAACCAAATGAGACAAAAATGACACGACCGTTTTGTGGATGCTGTTTGAGGGAGCACTAAAGGCGTATTGCGTGACCGAAGGTGTTATATGTAAACACAATTCATACCGAAAGGCACGGCGCTGTTTTGTAGCTGTAGATGCTGCAGAGCACAGGCCTGAAGGTTGCCAACAGATTGGAATAAATATAAACATGTACACCAACGTATAGCTGTTCCAGTCAAGGCAAGGCTGGGAACCCACTCGAGGGCTCGGTTTATACGACCACAGAGTCAGAAGTTGTTGAGTACCTGTAAAATACATGTATTATACAGAGTATGCTGACTTGTGGAATACTTCAAATATCATAACATTGTGCCAAGTGAGGAAATCTGTCGACATCAAGCGACAGGCGCATAGTGCAACAAAGAGAAGTTTTAATACATAATATTTGCAAATTTGGTCGTTTTGTTTTTAAAAACTAACAGATCTATTGGGGAAAACACTCAGAAAGTCACAAGTCCGTTATGGAGGCGCAATATTGTCATGTAAACTGATTCTTTTAAACATAAGGATACGTGAATCTCCGTTTCGAGAAATGTCTTTCCTTAAACGATGATGTGACCTTCACATGAGATCTTCGCAAGGGGGAAACAAATCACCTGAGATAAATTAAACAGCTAAGACGTTTTAACAAGCCACGGCACTTCATATTACTGAGTAAGTGAGGGAAAGCAGGGTAGTCTGACCTTGCGTCAACTTTTATTTATTCCTTTTCTTCTTTCCGATTAATGCCATCCTGTGCAGGGATGCAGACCATCTGCCTGACTGCCTTTCTAGCATTTGAATCTCTCTCAAAACCTGGTTTACTTTGTAGTTCTGTAAGTTTATATTTTTGAAATGATGATTTCTAATCTGGATCTATTATGTGCCATTTTGGGACTGCGATTTTTCCTGTCTGTCTGTCGCCCATTTTGCTACTTCAGAATTACACAGTTCTATCTGCTCAGTATCTAGTTTTGATAAATTTGACATCGAAGATTTTGAGTTTCACATGTCAAATTGTTTTCGAATGCAGTTCTTTGAATAATAATCTTGATAATGATTCCGAATAATCTGACTATTTTGATAGAGCAGACCCATAGACCATTTCATGGTTTTAGTAACCCAAAGCGGCAAAAATGTCAGATAGAACTTTGTAATTTTGAGGTAGTGATTTGTTTCTTTAGAAAAATCGAATGCCCATTTTCCTTTTCTCGATGTGTCTGCACATCTGGCATCTTCGAATACACTCTATAAAACTTTTATAAAACAAACTGAAAGAGAGAAAAGAAAAGAAAAGAAAAAAAAAGAAAGTCAACTATTCTCATCGACGAGCAAGCTTAGTTTCACAAGGCCGTGCACGGTACAGTTATACTAGAGTGTAAAATATTATGATCATCAAAGACAATCTTAAACTCAAACAATCCGTTATTGGTTGTCACACGGCAACGCTCTTTTTGTATTATTCCACCATGTCACCCTCGTAGCATGTACATTGCCATTTCAGATCATTTAAGAGGCGAGCTGTTGCGACCATACCAGGACCCACCTGGGCTGACACGATACAAAAACCCAGCAGACTAATAAGGAAGATTTTTTTAAAAGCCCCAATGCATGAATCAAACTCACGTCTCCTGCGTGTGACGCCGACGAGCAGAAACTCTACACCACAGACACCACTTCTTGACGTGAAACTTAGAAAATACAGTATCGGTAAGAAACAACAACGGCAAAAAAAAAGAGAAGCAAACGAACAAAAGAGGACAATAACAAAGAAGAAAAATATAAAAAGAAACAACAGGCAAATAAACAAAGGAGCAAAGACAGAAAAATTTAAGAAAGAAAAGATGTAACGATATAGAGAATCTAGTAGAGTATTAAAACTCCACAATGTACAATAGCGCAGAGCGAAACGGTTTGTTGGGAAAGCAGTAGCCAGCTCACGGAGCTTTCAGAAATATTCACTAGATCTACCTTCACTCCTGTGAGCAACCAGCAGATGCTAGAAATATCCGGCGCAAAAATCTGGAATTTTGTGAGCGGCGGAAGTTTGGCACACACGGCAAGAGATAGTCCCAAGTGGCCAAAGGCGATAACAGAAATGGTCATGTTTACTAAACAGAAGATAGCATGCATTAGGGGCGGTAATTTATTGGGGGCGATTTTGCATGAGTCCGTGTGTGTGTGTGTGTGTGTGTGTGTGTGTGTGTG
>NW_004797761.1:562916-564215 GCF_000002075.1 Aplysia californica | reverse complement strand
GGGGGGGCTGCAAAATAATGTTCTGTAAAACTGAAGCCCACCAAATTAAACCATTTTAAATCACAAAAGAAAACGTCTGAAACGTGTGCTTACTCTACAAACAGAAAAACATGATCCTATGCGAAATGGAGGCCATGGGCCTATAAGGCACGGGCAAGCATTTATTTTATTTCATTTAGTCTTTATTAGATCGAGAATTCCGTTGGGATCAACGCCGGAGAACAAATTCTTTAAATTACCGTAGTGCATTTTAAATATTTCCTTCGGGTCTCTCCAAAGTCTCGGTTCGGCAAGCGTTTAACGGTGTTCACGACTGTATTATAATGTCATATGAGCGCGCGGGACTGAAGCTCGTTGTTTTCACGTTCGTTAATAGCAATGCTTGGTATTTATCTGCAAGTCAGAGCGGTTTGAGAAGCTAAAAAAGCAGTACAAATTTCAATAGAAAAAACAGTCAATAGCACTTTTGAAACAGTAGTGCAATCTGCACTTTGGAATGAAGATCTATGATCTCTACAAAATAGAGAATTCTGCAGGCACCAAAGATGGAGAACAAATTCTTCAAATAAGTGCATTTACGAGTAAGATCTTTAATTTTCTTCGGTCTCTCTAAAGTCTGGACATTCAATTAGGATGTACTTGATCGTAAGGTTGGCATTGCATCCGACACAAAATACTTTTTCATCTCCCTGCTGGAAATATCTGTGCGTCAGAGAGGCATGCCCAATACGTAATTTTGCTATAGTTTTGCGGGATATAACGTATATGGAGCAGACTGTGATTGGTATGTGCTGGCTGACCCGAACGACAATAGCCAGGAGGGTTATCCTAAGGTTTGTATGTCGGCTGAGTGTTATTATTTGTCGATATGGATCGTGCTTTCACCGGAAGCAGTCTGGTTCTCTGTGTTAACTTGCAGGATCGGCATTCTGTTGCAGCATCACCATTACACTTGTTTAGTTTTGGTGCACAAAGGAAGAAAATATAGAAGAAGGAAGTAAAAAGAGAGGAGAAATAGAAGGTACACCTAAGACTGTCAGACATGGATCCCAGATGGTTGGGGTCTATGTGGTAGGGGATTTCACCTTCAAAAGACGGGGCACTGGACCTTTTTTTGTTGTAAAATCCCGTCAACCTCAAGGGAGGGGGTGGGGGTACAAGTCGTGGGCTGGATTAAGCGATTCCTAATATTTCGTTGGCTAACGTAGAAGAAAATTAGTCAAAGGGAAATCGGTTGGAAACCCAAACTAGAAGGAAACCACAACCATGTGTGTATGTGTTTGTGTGTGTGTGTGTGTG
>NW_004797761.1:555734-559780 GCF_000002075.1 Aplysia californica | reverse complement strand
CTACAACTAAGGGATTGAAGACCCGAAGATTGCCGGTTTGGAAGCAGTTAGTGAAGTCCACAGGCAGGATGGAAAGAAAATATGGCACATTTTTTAAAAGACCATATAATAATATAAATGACAGTAAGAATAATTTGCATATTATATCAGCCAAATTATAGCATGATTATTATATTTTATAGTCTCCAAGTAAGTAAACATCTAATGACAAAAGCAGTAGCTGGCATTGTTTTGATGCCACAGATAATTGTATTTGTGCTGCATCTGTCTACATATTTTCATGTCCATCAGTTGAGGCTCAATTTGTTAATTTGATAAGTACGTTCCTGAAAACGTTGGCTGCAGGGAGAACAATAAATTGATCGACGTTCTGTCATGTACTGGTATCTTATCTAGTGTTTCTTCCAGAGATGTTTAATCCTCTAACACTATGTCATTCCTCTCCGTCTTAGGGGATTTACTGTCCTCTTTCACTTCTTCTTCTTCTTCTTCTCGATCGCATCACACTTGAAGTCTGGTATCTGTCATAAATTGGGCCGTCCTGCTCAGTTCATCTGTCGTCCTCTTTCACTTATTCCGATCTTCTGCTGTCTGTCTTTATGGGTTCTAAAGTTGATATCTGTTGTGATCAGGCTTTTCTTGAAGGTGTTTTTGTATGGTAGTACATTGTAGTCATCATCATCATTGCCTTTCTCATCCTGGATCAGGATAATATAGGCCACGAACAAACACTTTTCCTTTCCTGGGTTAGTCGCTTGATGTCATTGTCACTCCATGTCTTCCCACTTTTCTGTACATCCATTTCCGTGACTCTTCACCAGGTTCCACGTCGTGGTCTTCCCCTTGATCTTTTACCCAGTGGGTTCCAATTCCTTGTTGCAAAAGTGTGTCGAACCGTTTTTTTTGTTATTTTTGTTCTCCCACTTTCATTACCCTCTCAGGAATTCTACTTTTCACCCATCTTTTAAGCGGCAAAAGTATGGGGAACATATGCGTCTGCCTTGCATAAATTAACTGTGAACCCTGCACCTCTGTTTGAGTAATATTGTCGAACATACATTAATACATAATTAAAAATGCACATACATAAATACACACCTTAATACATGTACATAAATGCACAACATTACATCAATATAGAACAATTTTGCAAACAAGCCATTGTTTGTTTGTTTGTTTGTTTGTTTGTTTGTTTTATTTTAGGTAGTGTTGTCGTGTTTTGCTCAAGGTACATTTCCATTTCTGTCTTAATTCTAGGATTCCTTTTACAACATTTTTGTTCATAGTTGTGAACATAAGTAATGAAAGCCAGCAGAATCTCTGAGATTAATCCTTTTTTAAAAGCGCGCTCATATGGACCTTATGCAGTTGCGAGCCTTGGAGCTATTACAAAATAGCACCTTTAAAAAAAAGGGACAGTACGGTCAGTTTAGAGTCAGCTCAATTCAATAAGAAACCCGAGATGATAAATATTTTCAAATATAAAAACAATACAAGTAAAAGGAGTATGCAAACGTGGCGCGGGAGGGGGGGGGGTGTCAATGAAGTAACACTGATATAAAAGAAAACGAACAGATGTGAAGCACAAGAAACCTCTAAAGTATTGTAGAGGCACATCACTTCGATCATTACATTACTTAAGGATCATAGGATACGTGTTAAATTCCTTAAAAGGCCTACAGGTACATTTTCCACGGAGGGTCTAAACACACCAACCTCGGAGTCAGTGATGGCACCTCCAGGTATTCCAGGTATATGCACATTATTTCCCTAGCCATCAAAGAGTGTTGTTTTCATTGATTTGTTCAAAATCAGTTCATGGCAGAACTCTGCAGCGGCCTTAAATAATGTCAGTTGAAAAGGCTTAAAATTGACGGGTGTGTATATGCAGAATGCATAATTAAGAACCTGTGTATGCAGTTAGTCTTCCCCTTAGAATGTGTATGGAAAAGCGCAAATGGTGGGAAAGGGTGGGGGGGGGTCAATCTAACAGTTTGAGCCTATCACTGGAAGTTCAAATGACGCTTCAATAACGGAGTACAGGAGCATTTCTCTAACAATTAAACAATAGGGACATAAAACGCAATAAAGGCCCATAAAGTTTCTTTTAAATGATTGTATGCTCACCAGGTCTATAATAATCTTCAGAAAGTGAAAGTTTCATGTCGGCAAAGCAAGACGTCCGTCGGCCTGACCCGGGGGCCACGGAGCCGACGGAGCCACACTGCAACAACACAGTAAATGACTGCCGCTGGTGATTAAGAGCTGTGTTCAGGCTGTGCTCACAGCGGTGAAAATGAACACACGTGGTGGTTCGTGGGGGTAAACGGTATGACAAGCCTTCAGTACAGCCATTTTTTCTTGTATTAACGTTCTACTGCAGTTTGAACAAACTTAAGAAATAACATATTCAATCACCCACGCAAATGCAACATGTTGCCCCACCCTCTTTTTGGATCTTGACCAAATGTTTTCTGAAAAGTATTCGTGCACCAGGAGGGGGGTGAGAAGAGGAAAAGGGGGGAGGGGGGTAACTTTATTTTAAAAATCAGCCGATGGACTCTGAGGTGGATATTGGAGCGGGGAGCGGAGCACGTATGGCAATGCCCAGAGTGCTATGATGTTGTTCCCAGGATCAAGTAATCAAGTAATCAAGTAATTCCAAAAAGCCTGCTGTATCCATCTTCAATCGGAAACGAAATCGAGGGAAAGGGAAAAAGGGGGGAGAGATGCATGGAGGTTAAACGTCGAATTTACTGACCAAGGAAACTACCGTGAAGCTTCCATCGGATGGGGGCATGACTATAACACAATAGGGTCATTTTAAGCTCTTTACCTTTGAATTGGCCACTCTTCAGACAGGCCTCTTTCAAGCCGTGATCTTGCCAAGTACCCTATTGTTCTAGAAAAATCTGTGGAATTTAAAATCTATTGTGAGGCTTACTTTTATTGTCTTTCATTGCTTTTCAAATTTACAACGACGCCAACACGATCCTTATTGTGTTCATTTTTGTAGTTAGGCCTAGTAAAGTTCTGTGAAGAGTCATATTTTTGGGGACCATTCTGCGAGTGTGCATGTTATCCTTTTGAAGAGGTTAATTTTTTAATTTCTGCAAATCCAGTAAGCTTTTCGGAATCAAAACAACAGCAACAACGACAAAAAAGAATAAAATGAAACAAAATAACAGCAGCAAAGCAAAACACTAAATCGTCTCAGAGGGTGCCGCCATAGATCATTGTTTTGTTAACAACACCCAACAGTAGAGCTTTTGAAATAGCCTTTCTCAGTTCCGGTGATATATTTTAACTGAATCGCATACCAACGGGGTAAACATCTTTTCTAAGAGGCTGGCCCGAAGAAGTAAGATTTCCTTGCCAATCCTATTGTCTATTTCAATTTCACACCGTTTTGTTCTCGGACGGATTTTCTGTTATATATCCTAGTCTCTCAATGGAAATTCCATAAGTTTGTGATTTTTCTATTCTGTAATCAGAGGGTAATGCCGGCCTATTTACTAGATTTCTAGATCTAGATCTAGATTTCTAGATCAAGTCTAGATCTAGAGTCTAGATCTAGATATAGATCTAGTGGTAATGCCTAGATTAGAAATCTAGTCCAGCGGCCAGATTCTACAGTAGTGTAGAGGACAGTATACTGTGTATTAATTTTGTCTGGCCTGCTGAAAAGGTGCGTTGCAGAAATGATTGTAGATCTAGATCTAGATCTAGTGTTCAATTAGTATTAGCTTTTCTCATCTCATAATTTTGTCGGCAGACTTTAACGATCAAGTTATCGTGATTCCAGAGATCTAGATTCTAGATTCTATATTTATAGATCTAGAATCTAGAAGTGTAATTGAAATGGATTTTTAATTGTAAAACTAGATCTAGATCTACGTCTAGATCTATGAGGAGGCTGAGTCTACGCTTGAAATTGCGTTGCATAGATATTCAAATTTTGCTATATGCATGCAATTGGGTGCAAGGTATCACAGTTAACTACACGCACGCAATTGTGTGTACAGTCAAACCTGTGTAAAACAGCC
>NW_004797761.1:516975-555634 GCF_000002075.1 Aplysia californica | reverse complement strand
ATTGTGTGTACAGTCAACCCTGTGTAAACCAGCCACTCATTGTCAAGGAGAATTCAGTTTGCTAATTTAAAAAGGTTTTTATTTTATTTTGAAAAAGGGAGGTGCGGATTGTGTAACAAGGGTTTTTTTGTGTTGTTTTGATGGGTTTTTTTGTTTAAGCTTTCTTTTTGTTACTGATTTTGTGCAAGGGTAAAATAAACAAAATATAATGTAGGCCCTAAGTAAGACGATGAAGATCGAGTGCCATAGTAGAACAAATGCATGGGTCGAAGACCGAGTGCCATAGTAAAACAAACACACGGGTCGCTGCCACTCGGAGAACGAGCGGATGCTTCTACTGCAAGTTCCCATTAACGTTCATATTGTTACTTTGTTACAGATTAGGTGAACAAAACAATGACCAGTCACCTCACACACGATTTGTGCATGAGTTGTGGGCAGGGCTTATAGGTTTTGACGGATCAGGCTTCCCTCACCAGCTGTTGAAAAATTGCTAGGTCTATCCATTGGTCAACTAGGGTAAACAATCACTGGAGGGACCAATAACGACAAGTGAATGGATTATGACGGCCTGTCCATAGCGTGAGGGGCCGTTTCAAAATTTATGACAAAGCAACTGGCAATGCGAGACCACACCTTGCCTCCTGAGGCAGGTAAATTTGACAGTGGGTTGATAAAATAAAAGGTCCCCCTCCCAACCCCTTTCGTTCTTTTTTGTGTGTGTAATTTGTGTTATCTTTAAACAATTTCAGCGAGTGGTTGGCGGGTGCTCTGGTGTGGGTTTACTTCTTCTTTCCTATCAATCATCTATTGTCCTTATCTCCCCTTCTTCTTTTTTGTGTTTGTTACCCTCTTGTAACCCCTCTAATCTTCTGGCACTCATATGACCTTATAATGCAGTTGCAAGCACCGTAAAACCTCTACTAAAACTTAACTAAAACTATCTCAGCAATTCTCTTTCAGTAAATTTAGCCTGTACCGGTACCATTCTGTACCTCCTCTTTTCCTCCCCAAACAAAGTTGTACACACATACACACAAACACACACACACGTGCACACAAACACACACGCACACACATACACACACCCCAAGCAGTCGATGATGAAACCAACCTCGCACAGTGGCGGTGGGTAGTGAAGGGCTCACGGGCTTGAGCCCCCCTCCCCACCCCCCAAGTCTATCCCAAGGCAAATGAAAATAACGAAATAAGCAGTTGAAACTGTTCTGATCGACCGCAATGAACAGAGAGTGATAAACTAGGTGGCTTGCTCGTTTATCCAATCACTGTTGTCCCCGCTTACAACTATAGTAACCTAACAGCCAATCTAATGTCTTTAGGGCTCAGCAATCAACCAGCCCGTTCCCACAGTCTCTCCTTAATGAAACCCCTCTTGTAAAAAGGTAGAAGACTTGAAAAAAATAACACTGCACAGAAGGCTCACGCTCTCCCAGTCCTGACAATGGGGTGAAAGTTTACGACACACTTTCCCCCAGTGGCACAGTTACCTATGCGCCCATTGTTCTATTTTCTGCAACTACACGACCCTATCCACCTCATACATGGTGTGTGTTTGGAGTGCTGTGTGTTTGTGCCGCCTAGATTTAACAATAATCAAATAAAAAATAATTAGAGAAATTTGGAGGTGAAACGGCTTCATCCCCACCATCCAGAAGAATTTAACGTAGAACAAAGAGATGGCAGACAAAGGTGACTCTTCTCTTTTGAATGGTTCTCAAAATGCCGTGGCTCGCAGTGAGTATAGAAAAATCATCACTGTGTTGTTCTTATTGCTTGCTTTTTGGTGGTAAAGAAGTGGAAGAAACCTAAGCCCCACCCAAATCTAGGTTCACCCACCGCCACTGACCTCGCATCCCCTAGTGACGTAGCCCATCTGGCGCTAAGCTGCAAAGCGGGCCCGCCGCAGCGAGGCCAAAAGCCCAAAGAGCAAGTGCAATATCTTAGTCGTAGGAGTAGAGAATCTTTGGCATTAACGTACGGAATTGCGTGTATAGCAAAGAATAATTGTGTGCATATAGCAAAAAAAAAGTATTGGTGCACGCAATTGCGTGTGTATAGCTATATAAATGTGTTGGTGCACGCAATTGCGTGTGTATAGAGCACTATATAAATGTGTTGGTGCACGCAATTGCATACGTATAGACACTTTCCCTATGTGGAAAACTATTAATAATGTTCTCTCTCTTTCTATTCCTTCTGGCACTGTGACATCACAAGTGGTCGCTCGCAGAAATCAATGCTCACTCGGGGGTCTTTGAACTGTTGTGATAGTAGGGAAAGCTATGTTGGCCCCATTATCTTTTCCTAGGCCTTGTCAGTTGAATTAAAAAATGTCTGCCTACCATACAAACTATAAAGACCTTGAGTTGCATCGACTATTGCAAATGGTATTTGGCAATCATTAGATCTTGTTTTTTTCATGTAAATGTGTTTATAATAATCACAATTTTATTTTAATAATGTCACTGCCGTTTTCATTTAAGTATCACTGTCCTTTTTTTAGGGAATTTAGTTATGAACATGAGGTAGATTCAAACTCTTGGATTATTCTTTCCACTCTAGTTTACCTCTGTTTTTGTACCACTACATCTACTTGTAGAAATAGATCTATATCCATGTCACTGATGTGAAAAGGGTAAGTTAAAATTATCTTCATTCAAAGTGAAATGAATCTTAACTCTTTCCGGACGTAGCTTTTTTGGGGTCTAGACGTAATTAACTTGGGGCTCGATTTGGCTACACAGGTGATGTACAAAATATCTTCATATAAGCATAACCATCACTCAAAATGTTACACAATATGATATATAAAATTGAAGGAAATTGAATGAGGAATTCATTCCAACATGAAACTAGGATTAATTTTGAACATAAGTATGCCTTTGAAGGGTTAGAAATGGTGATGGTGATGAGAAGAATAAATTTTGACGGAAAAAATTACTTTCTCCAAACATGTGAAAGCAAATCAGCATAGTTATCTTATCATATAGGCCTACAGGCCAAATTTCTGAATGCGCAGCTTTTTATTTGAAAGCAATATTCCAATTTTTATTTGAGTTGTGATATTTATACTGAGTCAAGTTACATGGTTGTGTTGATGCAAGACCCCAAGAACTAATTCACTCGTTTTTCCCCAAACCCACACTTTGACAAAGTGAAACTAGATGTATCCGTTTCCTAAATCCTTTCCAAGTTTTCAATAACAATAAAAAGTAATTATAAATGAAGGATCATTATAAAATGAAACAATACTTGGGCACCCTGTCACAGTGGATATATCGGCGATACGTCCGGAAAGATTTAAGCAGATATAGATCTGTATGTAGGCCTGTTTTAGAAGATGTGAAAGTTTTATTTTTAGGCCTATATGTTTGATGAGATTAAGTTTTGAGAGAATCTGGATCTTACAGATATTTTTCCTTGTAATGTGAGGGCGGCAAAAAGAAAAAGAAAGACCCTGATCCAAGCAAAATTGATTATTTATTGGTAGTCTAATGTTTACCACTGTAATACATTTTAGCCACCAGCTTGTCAAGTATTATGATAAATTCAAATGTAAAGGTAGTATATATATTGATTATATCATGAGGTTCTTTTATCCCTTAAGATTAAAGAATACAAACTGCTCCTTCAGTGCAGTATCTAGTGCTACCCTCTTCCTTTGGCCTATACCACTCTGAATGTCTTTCCGCTCTCTCCCTCACAATAGAATTGCCCCCCCCCCCGCCCTTAGTTAGATAAATAAAACAGAAAACTTGATTCACTTTAAGGTATTTTAGTTGTTCTCAATAACAGTCTGATGGACATGAGCATTTTAGATTGATAGTTGTACCTTGGAATCCCTGTTAAATGAGACCGGTAGTAATTTTGTGTTTGCAGTATTATTGGTTTTATTTCTGTGTTTATTTTATCAGTTTAGTTCAAAATGAAAATTTTCTATTCCAAAGCTATCATAAACTTAGATCAAGGGTAATGAAGAGAACTGACTGTGTGAGGCAAACATCCCACAATATAAGTATATTTTTATTTGGTTTATTGGTTTATTCTGTTGCAATATTTCATTTAAAACCTTTGCCAGTCACTTAGAAAATATAAGACTTTGGTTTGTTCACTGTTTTGTTTTTTTTGGGCTAAAAATGTCTCCTGCTTTTGTCGCGTTTTGGGAAAAAAAAAGTGTAACTTTCTGAGTTCTTTAAAGAGGAAAAATTGCGCTTTATGAGAAAAAATTTGACTCAGGAATCTGCCTCAGCTTTCTAGATACAATGGTACTAGTTGAGGTCTAACTTCGAAAATGGTGTTTGTGGAGAAACTGCTCAAATATAATTTCTTTTAGTTAGTTCATTGTTAGTAGATGCAAGGTTGACTGACATAGAAAACTTTTAAACTTAGTTAACTTACTGTTGTTACTTGGAACATAAAAACAATGTTCAACACTACTAACCTTCCGTCTGCCTGCGCCTACAGCTCGAGTTAGCCAAACCTGTTTCTCTCTGTGTTGTGATCCTTTCCTCAGCTTTGGGGCCCCGATGCGTTGGAATCTCACTCGTTACACAAAAACCGAGGCTCCAACTAGCCTTTTCTCCTCCTATACTCTCAGCAGGCCTCCTCTGCCTTGCTACAGCTCTCCCTTCTAAAAGTCCCCCCCCAGTAGTAACTCAGACTGCTTTTATAAACTTGCAAACAATACAACTGAACAGAAACTCACACTTTACTCACTCTCACATTTTCAGCTAAACAATACAATAGGCTAGGCCTAACCCCCTGCCACAACCAAAAACAACCAAATAGACCACACTTACTACTTTTAATTTATTGCATGTTCGACATGATCGTACAATGTGAATGATATTTTCCAGTTTTGATTTTTTGAAAGCTTTTCCAGTTCCGAAAGCTGGAAAATAATTGATTTACTCTATATTATTGTTTACCCTTTTTTTTCAGAGAAATGCAATCCAACGAGGGAAAGAAAAGATGATAAATACAAGCTCTGCTGGAATTGATTCATCCATGGATGCCCATATGGAGAATGAAGTCCAAAATTTCGATTTGAACCAGGATATGGAAGACGAGGATTTTGATGATGATGATGATGATGACGATGATATCATAATTATCCAAGATGGACCTCTTGAGCTTGACATTAATGACAATGAAGAAAACTCTGTAAGTAAAATCATGGTATGGTTATGTTGTTGTGATGTTGACATTAATTACTAATTATTATTCATGAGAGGAACTTGAGGAGAAAACTATTGTCTGCTGAATAGATCTTTATGACTTTTTTTTCATAGAACTAATTTGAATTAAGAAGCTAGAAAAGTTTTTGACTGTCAATGGTTAAAAATCACCTTGTTTCCACAGAGTATACCACAAGAGGTGGTCAAATATGTCGACTCACTTGAAGCTCAAACGCAAAATCTGGAACGAGAACTGGTGGAGTGTGATGAACTCATCAATCATTCATCTAGGCCTTATCAAGGTGAATATGATAACTAGAAATTGAATAGCTTTATCAAGTATTATGAGAAATGATGAGATATTTAGCAGTCCTTTGGACCAGATTGACTTTATGAGTCTATGTTATTGCTGCATTGAGCAAAGAAAAGCTGAACAGTTTCTGCAATTGGACTTCGGTGAATCAGTACAATATGGAAGTCCAGGGGATTCATGCAAAACATAGTTCAAGGGAATCCACACAAAAAATTGAACATTTTGAATGATATAATTGTTTCAGTACGTAGTATTGTTGTTGTTGTTTTTGGTTTTTTAAAGGAAAAAAATCTAATCTTTAGTTCGCTAATGTTTTTATCAGGTCCAGTGGATGCTGTAATTGTGTATGATGAGTACAAAGAATTGGAGGCAGCAGCTGCAGAGCAGGGAATGACAGTTGAAGAGTTAAAGCAAAAGGTAATGTAAAGTGAAAAGAGAAGTAAAACTTGACACAGTTTTTGTGTCTCATGTTCATTAAAATTTCTTTTTAAAAAATAAAAAAAATGTGCAAACTTCATTTGTATTTAACTTAACAGTAACTGCAAAATTCTATTCCTTGGGCCAGTTGTGAAGTGAATGTTAGAGCGAACATGCTGTGTACTGATCAGAAGTAAGGAATCAACTGTTGCTCTTTTTTTACTGATGGAGATAACTCACTTAGATAGTTTGTACACTACCATTAGCAACCTACTGCAGAATGTTAGATTTCTTTTGTCTTCTGTTTTGATTCACTGCAACTAGACGAAGGGGGTAATATCATAAATCAATTATTGTCATACCCCCCCAATGCATAGTAACTAATAGAAGTTTCCCTCCTTACTGTCTTTACACTTTACTTTATGTTGCGTCAATTTACACTATGATCACATTTTATTCTTGTTACAGCTTTTAAATGACATAGAAGGAGAAAGTTTCACAGAAGACGATGTGGACAAGGAATACGAAGAATTTCTCCAACTTCAAGAGGAGTTAGCTCAGCTACGAGCAGAGACAGCAGACATTGTTAAAGACAAAGAGTTGCAACAGACTGATGATAAACTCTTGGCTATTGAGGTAAAACAAAAAGCCAAAAAATAAGCATAATAACAATTTTAAACACTTACAAAATGCGGTTTCTGTCTTTTAAAGATATGGTGCCTTATTTTAGAACTAGGGACAGTATGTCTTGCTCAAGGACACATCTAAGTGATACCTATCTAGAGCAAGCGGCCCAGACAGTCAATGCTTCTGAATCGGTGAAGCATAAGATTTTATAAGACACACAAACTAGTGCATGTTTTATCAGTTTCGTAAATCAAAAAGAAATGGAAAAGAATTCTCTTTAACAATGTTTTGGTATTATCAATCCAGCTCTTCACATCGAGATCAGTACCAAGGGAGAAATTTGCTTCAAAGTCCTGTTGAATAAGACTGTTGAACAATAATGAGGCACGAATCCAGACTTTCCAGCTCATATTTTAGACTTGCTGAAAATTACATTACTGTGAAATAGAATGTAAGTGAAATACTGCCTCATTTATTGCCTGTTCATGCTGGTATTCAGTGAGTCTTTTGCTTCTACAAAAAAAATATTTTTTAAGAAACCATATTAATTCACAACCAGACTGTTAGATCTCTCATTTTTTTCCCCCACCCACTCACCCAGGCTCCTGACACTGACAGTAAACTGGATAGGAGTTCTTCCCCACATGAGAATGGTGTCAATGAAGAAGTCTTCATAACTGATGTGAGCGATGCCTTGACAGGAGCACCCAGTGATGATAGAGTCAGTAAAGATAATATGGATAGTGAAGTGGAAGGTGTGTTTTCTGTTTGAGTATTTTTGAGTCATTACAAACTTTCAGAGAATGTGGAGTAGAAGCCAGTAAAAATGATCTCATCGGTTGCTTCTTGGTTTTTGTCATCATCTAAAATGCCGTACTGTTTGAGTTTATTAGTAGTCAAGTCACCTATCTGTGTTTGCAGGCCAACACAATAGGTTTACTGGTCTCCCTGCCACTTCTGTCCTGCTGTAGAGAGCTCTGTAAAGGCAGCAGACTTCAGAAACAAAATGATGTATCTCATGTTGATAAAACTTTTTGTCTGCAAATAAGGTATTTTTACCTTCACTCTCAGCATGGCTACATGTTTCAAGTCATTATTTCATAGAATATTTCTTTTGTTATGTTGGTATATATTTTAAAAAACCTGTAGTTGATCAGGGTTTTATTGTTTGCAAAGAGCTGTGAATTAAATTTTGCTTCTCTCTTCAACAGCTTCTAATTAAGACCTATTTTGTGTTTGTATTATGAGCAGCTGGGCCCCTGGTAGCCGTCTCTGTGCTGTCCAACATGAGGGATTTTATCCAGGAGCAGCTGAAGAACTCGGAACAGTCATACCAAGTCCGTAAACAGAGACTCCTGCAGGTGAGAGTGGAGGCACTTAGGGATGAGAAGTTATGTGCATGAGAGCTCTCATTCATTACTTTTTATGGTGGTACATAATATTTTGTAACCCCCAAACTACCCCCTATATATGTGTGTTTCATACATTTATTCAAGTGTGATATCCTTTGAATTAATTTTGCTCCAGAACATGGAGATTCACAGAAATCAAGAAGAGAAGAGGATGCTTCAAGATGAGGAAAAAAGGAAGGAGTTTCAGCTGATGCTGGAAGATGAAGAAAGACAGCTACAGCTTAAAAAGGAAGAGCTTGAAAGGAGAATGGAACAGGAGATCAAAGAGATGGATGAAGTCACTTTACAGGAGTTGAATTTACAACAAGTAAGAGCTCAGTACTCATTTGAAGATTTTGTCTGACTGAACATTTTAGTGGGACATGATAAAAAGCCGCTTTTGTGAGGCGGGCTGACAAAATTAGTCACTTCTCGCAATCCACAAATGGAGATATTGGTAAAAGTTAAAAAATCAACACTAGAGTCAAAATTGTAGATTTTCTATTGATGCTATATTCTTTCAGTATAACATGCCTTTCATTATTGCAAACTTATAAATTGTAAAACCCACACCTATAAGTGTGATGTATCTATTTCCATAGGGCTCAAATTCAAGAAGTAACTCATTTTGTCAGTGTGCTTCACATTTAATAAGTCACTTGCTTCTTTGTTTGTGTTTATCTTTTTTTTTACTCCATTCATTTGTCTATATCAAACAGGTCTTTTGGCTCTTTAGATTCTTTAGTCTCATACTGTCATTCAGTGACTTGTGATAAATTGTGCACACTTATATGGTCTTGGCTTTTATGAAAAACCCCACTTAATTATTTGCTTTTGAGGTAGTTTTAAAGTACTGTGCTTCTTACACATTTTTTTTCTTCTTTTTATCTATTTTGTAGCTTTTAAAAAGTATTGCAAGACATTGAATGTGCTGGTGTGCTTTTCTTTAACTGAAACAAATGGGATTGTTACAGGCAGAAATAGAGAGGTGGTCAGAAGTTTTGGAAGAGGAGCGCCGTCAGTTTGAGACTTTTCGCAAGGAAGCCGATGCTCTGGAAGATACAAGCAAACAAAAAGCTGCAACGGAAATACAGAGAAGATACAGAGGTTTTAGGTTTGTGAGAATTAGATTCCAGCTTTTGCTTCATTGTTGTTTGTTATAATGTTTTGGAATGTTTCAAGATATGTTGTTTGTAGTGTCACTCCTGCACACACAACACATTCGTTATTATGTGAAATTGATCTTTGATGATATGTAATACTGTTTTTACTTTGCTTTTATAGTGTTTCTAAGTGTTCAGAAGATTTGGTTCTGAGGATCTTTGCACCGACTTCTGTGAAAACTGACTTGCGTGTTATTACAAGATGAAGAAGACAACACCCATATGTTATCTTGTTTCTTCCAACGAACTACTCTGCCAATGCAAAAAATGCTTCAAGGGGGCTTTTTCATTCAAAACTGGTGTTTATTCTTACTGGGGTACATTAACCCAAAATTGTTCATAATTACATATGTTGCACTGTGCAATTGCTAATGGTTTCGCCAACTTTTCTTCAGTTGATTAGAGGGTGCCAGTGGTTGGTGCCTTTTTTTTGTCCATTTATATTATCTCTTTGCTGACATTACATGACTCTCCTGCATATTACGTGCTTATAGACTTAATCAAACAAACACAGATCTACATTTTTCTTCACAGGACACGTAAAGAGATGGCAAGCACAATCCAGGAATTGGAAGAAATGAAGGAACTGAAGAAGAAGGAGCGCTATGATGTGAGACTGATGGAGGTGGAGTATGAGATCAAGTACAGGGAAGAGCAATTGAAAAAGTGAGTCCACGGTTGGTTAAAGATTTTATTCGCTTGTGTTTTTGTTCAACTTTATTTTAGATTTTTATCAATGTTTATTTGTGTCACGACGCGGTGGAATCAGGCGCTCATCAATTTTTGGGCATGTGGAGTTACTGGTATCATCTTAAAGCTTGTCCGTTTGTCTTGCCTTCGATGAAAAACGTACCCATTTATTTTGTATAGAAGATGGGATATCCGCAATTGAAGGCTGTGGAGGTCGCCTTGTTTCAGAGGCTAAATTAGGGACAAAATGGCTGCCAAAGTTTGGTTAGTTCCATAGTTTGAGAGTCCATGGTAACTAAAAACTTACATTTTCGTGCCTTTAATCAATGTTTCTCAGTAAAATCCTCACAGAAATGTGTTCATGAATTGACATTAAAGGTGTTGAGCCAAAAGAAAAAAAAATCTATAAAAATAGTCAAACTGATGGGAAAATGCCAGTTTCTTCAATTTCAATATTTTGATGAGTGTCTGATTTCACAAAACTGCCTCACATAAGTTTACAGTTTACATTTGTTTGGTTAATATGAATCTCTGGTTATTTTGGATGTGTTAGTGTATATTATGTTTGTTTGTGTTCATTTTCATGTACATGTTAGGGTGTATGTAGGGAAGTATGTGGAGTTCATGTGGGATGAATGTTACTTTTAAATTCCTATCTGTTATGTATAAACAGATGTTTATGTTTATGATGCACATACTCTTTTTTTTTTTTACATGTGCTTTAGCACGTTTTACTAAGAATCTCTTTTGTACCCCATCTAGATTGAGGTGTTTTGAAAGGTTCTACCTCTGAGATTTTATATTCTGTGAATTTAACATGACTAATTTTTGTGTTCTTTCTCAGAGAAAAGGAAGAAAACGAGAAGAAGGAGAAAGAGGAACAACTCCAGAAGGACGAAGAAGAAAGGCAAAAGGAAATAGAAAGAAAAAAGAAAGAAGAGGAAGAAAAGCTGAAAGAAGAAGTGAGGAAAGAAGAAGAGAAAAGAAGAGAAGAAGAGAGGCTGGAAGAAGAAAGAAAGAAAAAAGAAATGGAAGAGAAAAAGAAAGAAGAAGAGCGACAGCGTAAAGAAGAAGAGCGATTAAGGAAAGAAGAAGAAAAGAAACAGAAAGCTGAAGAGAAGAAAAGACAAAAAGAAGAAGAAAAGAAAAGAAAGGAAGAAGAAAAAAAGAGAAAAGAAGAGGAGAAGAGGTTGAAAGAAGAAGAAAAGAAACTCAAAGCTGAGGAAGAGAAAAAGAAAAAGGCAGAAAAAGAGGCTGAAAAAGCAAGTGTGTTGGATGTCGAAAAACACAATATGGATAAGGAGAAAATTCAAAATTCTTGCGACATTCAAGGAAAGGAAAATGAAAGTCTTCAGGACAATGACAAGAAAGTGAATGGAGTCTGTGAAGATTCAAATACAGATAACCAACAGATTAAGACTTCTACTGAAGATGTGCTGCGCAAAAGTGTTGTGTCCGCTTCTCAAGTACCTGATACCACTTCTCACAAAGAGGGTTCTGTTGTGAGTGATCCTTCTCGTAAATCCAATCTTGATTCAGAGGAACAACCCAGGACGCCTCCAGCATCTGGGAGAAAATCTAAAGCATCAACGTCTTCTCCTGTCATGAAGTTTATGCCTCATCCTCCATCTCGTCCTCCGTCAGCTGGTCCAGAAGTGACAGACGCCACCACCATTTCGTCAGCTTCAACAAAAAGTGCAGAAGCCCTTGTGTCTGGAGCTGCTGTAGTGGCAACAACAGCTACAACAAAAACAGCTGCTGAAGCAGTCACAGTGACTGAAATAAAGCCCATGGCCCCTACTCCTGTTGTAGAGCAAGCTCCTGTGCTTGAAAAACAGGAGGATCCAGTAGAAAAACAAAGATTGGCTTGGATGAAAAACTGCGTTCCATGGAGGTATGTGCTAATAAAGGCTGTTCTAATTTGTTGCTAGTCTTTTCATTTTTGTTCGGTGCTACTTTGTATCCTTAGGGAGGAGTATAAAAGTTTGTAGATTTTTTTCTCTGCGAAAATTAAGTCTCTTTCCTAGTTCCTTTGTCTGTCAGGTATGCCTCTTTTTTTCAGCAACTTGTCAATTATTCTTTTCCTGGCAATAAAGCAGATTTATAGCGTTGATGAGTTTCTTTTTAATTGTACTCTATTATCATTAACATCCTTTGTTATTTTATGGTGTTCACATATTTGTTTGCTGTCTAATCATAAATCGTAAATTCTCTCAGCAAAGTGAGCAACGAGCCATGGCGTCTGAAGCCCAATGCACAGCGAAGCCACAAGAGGCCGTCGTCTGCCAAGAAACTGCCAGCCCTGTCCGAGGCAGTGATCCTGTCTGCTGCTCAGGCAGAGACTTTGAGACAGGTGGGCTTTTCGTTGATTCAGGGGGGGGGGGGGGGGAGGATCTGTGTGATCCACCTTTTAGGGAGTTAAGGGAAAACCACATTTGAACCCTGATCCCAGGTTTTCGCTCCTGCTCTTAACCTTAGTCCCAACACTGAGACTGATACTTAGATGGGTAACTGTCTTTGGACATGCCCTGCAACTTCAAATGATCCAGTGTGTTCCAACATGTCAGCATTAAGAACATTTTGTATGAATGCATAGTTGTTTCATCTGTGTACTCATGTATCATCACATCGAGGTGAGTCAGCATTCACTTGTGGGTTTACAAAAGTGTTAGGACGCTGGAAATGTCTGAGGTATGAGTACCTATTACAGGAAGAAAATATTTTTAACCACTGCTAAATTGCTGAAATATATATTTGGGACACTATTGTGGGTGCAACAGTTAGCATGGCTGGCATCATGCTCGGGTGTTATGTAACTGATCTTAGCTTGAGTTTCTAATGGGTCATTCTTGAACTCCAGTTACTTGCAGTGTTGTCTTAATGCATTGGCTTGCTAGTCTTTCGCCTAGGGGACCCCCTTAGCATGAGAGCCCTCTTCTTAGCCTATGCATGTTGAGATTTGCTGCTGATTAACAAAGACTGTATTAATATTATAAATTATATACCTAGGTAGGGGCCCTCATGCACAGTTTAGTGCCTGAAGCAGGTGGGGGGTGTGGTGTTGTTTAGATGGCCCTGGTTATTTGAAGATTTTTCGTGGTTTTCTACCACTTGACTAGGTGCTATTGCATATAGACATCGCATCAGATATGATATCCTGAGCGTTCTGTAACACCACTGCTTCTTTACTGATCAGATTATGGCCTCTTTAATTTTAGTGTTGCATGAAAGTACCTGTTTATTCTTTGGTCAAAATTACTTTGAAAATACTGCTACTTTCCTGTACCGCTCAATATATGCCTTCCCAGGTATCTTCAGTGGAACTGACCAGCCTGCCTGGCTGCTCTCTGTCCACTCTGAGTCAGTGCTGGTCACTGCGCTACTTGACCGTCACCAACTGTGGTCTCATTTGTCTCGATGGGCTCAGCCAGTGTAAACATCTGCACTACATCAATGCTGAGGTGAGGATTTTCAGACTGTTAAAAGAACTCTTTTATCTTGATGAAAAAGACCTTAAATCTCTCATCACTCTACAAATCTAGATTTATTAAGCAGGGCTGGGAATCCTCTTTCCTATGGGGCTACTTTTTATTTTGTTGGAAAGATTTTTAAAAAATTTTGGGGCAATTCCCAGCCTTGTTACAGGACTGGTTGCGTTTTACAACAAAACTTTTTTTTTATTACCTTGACCAGTTATTCTGATGATTTAGGTCGTTCTACTATGAAGAGAACCATTTTTTTTATAGTCAGGGTTTATTTTAATATACTGCTTACTGATCCCATAATCCACGAGGATTGTAGGGGCGCTGTATGATAGAGAGCCTCGTCAGGTGCCTTCACTTTTCATGGTACATTTGAATATGTGTCACCCCAAATAAGACCTCAGTTTGATTGGATTCAGCTTTCCGGTAATGTTAATAAGGGAGAGAAACTAGAAACGGTTATTTGAGTCAAAATGAAAATGTGGAGTAAAAACCACTTCCTGCAATTACATGTACTTCTTTCCTGATAACACTTTGATAGGATGTGTGGAAGAGAAATTACCAGGTTAACAATTCCCATACTTCAGAATCATTAATACATAATTGTTTCTAGTGCAGTTGATTTGAGTTTTCGCAGTGTCTTTAAAAATACAATAGCAGAGTATGCTTCTTGAGTAGTTCTTAGGTGCTATTTTTCCTTAAAATTTGTATATTTTCTTTTTTTCTTAAAGTAAAGAGGGAAATATGTTACTTTGTTTTTCTGTGAGGTCTTTGCATACTGTAACTTTACTTCTAAATAGTACTAATTGAAATTTGTTTGATATCAGTGAGCTTTTCGAGAAAAAATAAAAATTTGACTTTTATCTTTTTGACTCAAAATGAAATGTAAACAGTTTTCCATCTTGCAAAATAAGTGATGAAAAACCTTAAGGAGAAGGTTCTTCAGTACTCTTACAAGCGTTCTTAGATTTTCAATATTTTGTAGAATTTCCCTTTAGCTCAAAACCTTAAGTCAAACCCTGCGATCACTAACATTCAAACCAGATGTTGTAAACAGATGTTCCCCTTTCCTTGTCTATAGTTCTTCTGCTTAGTACATTGGCAATTAATTTGTTTTTTTTATTCCATACCCCTCACAGCATAACAACATAGAGCATTTAGACTTGAAGGATCTGGGAAGTTTGCAGGTGCTGAGGCTGGCACACAACCGACTGAACATCGTCCATGGGTTGGAGGGTTGTATCAATTTGCGATGGCTGGACCTGAGCCACAATCGCATTACCAAACTTTGTGAGTATTTCGTTATATGTGTATATTTTATGACATGCTGTTAGAACTTTTTACACGATACAACTTTGTTTTTGTTTCATCTTCCCAATGTGAACACGCACGTATATGGATTTGTACCGATTGTACCATTGTTTATTGCATTTTGGCTGTTTTCAAATTTAAACTAAGCATGATCTTTTCATGTCTCATAACAGTAGGGATTGTGAGATAGCACTTTTTTTGTTAAGTTTATATATTATATATATGTGTTTGTGTGTGTGTGTGTGTGTGTGTGTGTGTGTGTGTGTGTGTGTGTGTGTGTGTGTGCATACAAATGCTATGTATTTATGTTTCATTTTTGTAGAAGATAGTGACTGCAGACAAGTTAATTACAATGGAGGGTCAGTAAAGTTGAAAGGATCGTATCTAATAAACTTAGTTATTATGCAATGACAGAGTTTGCATGATCTCATGTACTGATGTATTTTTTTAATGTGTCAGATATGTAGCTCTAAAAACCAAGAAAGAAAGATATAAAGAAGTTTTTTTACCATCTAGCATACAGCTATTGTCAGAATAAGCGTAGATGTGTATTTCTCTTTAGAATATGTATCTTTATAACTTCAAAGGTCTTGTAATTAAATTCCTGCTTGTGGTTGAATGATGCATCTGATGTGATGTACATTTTGTCAGCTTTACTTCTCTTTTCATATTGAATTTTAATGAGAGTAAAATATAATTTAAATTTTTTAATGTATACCTGCATGTGTTTTTACGGTCCTGTACAGCCAAGATAAATTTCCCTCTTGGATAATAAAGTATTGTCTTATCTTATCTTATCTTATCTTATCTTATTACTTTTCTTGTCGTACAGCTGGGCTTGGAGCACTGCGTCGACTGCATACCCTGCGAGCCTGTCACAACCAGCTGGTCAGCACTGAAGGTCTGGAGGAAGTGGTCACTCTGCAGCGCCTTGAGCTGTCCCACAACTACTTACAAGCCTTGACCAAGCTGTCAAGAATGTGTTTGCTCACCATCTTGGATGTTTCTGCCAACAATCTGCAAAAGGTGACATTAGAGAGGCTCACATTTTTCAGGCCACTGCTTTATGCATGATATGCCATTGTTTCCAACTGCATGAGTTGCAAGAAAAAGGCCTTACTACAATGAAATCCACATTCCTGGGGTATTTTGTATATATCGGTTAGTTATGGCTTGTACCAGTGGAAGTAACTGACACAAAATACTGTACTGCAAAAAGAATTTGTAGAAGGCTTTGAAAAAAATTGTGTAGCATTATCATGTCACACAATCTGTGAACAATAACTGTTTGACTGAATTTAATTTGGTTTAAAATCCAGTCTATTGTCTATTGTCTTGATCAAAACAGCAACTCAAGTCAACAACCTAAGATTTATGAAGTATTTGAACTCACATAGCTAACATAATTTTATTTACTCCTTTCAGGTCCCTGAGTTTAGTAATCAGGTGCTATTACAGCATTTAAATCTGCGAGAAAACAGTATCAAGTCTTTAGAAGATTGCAGTAAATGCTGGTTACCCCTTCTGGAGTCACTGAACTGTGGTCAAAATATGTGAGTGTAAGATGTTCTGCATGTATTGATTTTCATAGTTACTTTTTCGAAATATACTCTATTCAATTGATTTTAATTTCAATGTACATTTTTCCCGACTTCACAAACCACAACTTTTCAATTCCCCTTTTTGATTAGTATTGATTCGTTTTAATTGCTTTTGGTTATAAAGTGCAGCCTATGAACCAAATCTGATACATTTGAGCACGGATAACTTGAACATTGAAGACTCAAATTCACGAATAGATCCAAGAATATGTCATTCCCAGACTGTTTGGCTATGTTTTTTGGGGGTTTTTTGTATTGACAACACTGTTTCTGGAATACCCACATAGTTGTGTTGAACTGAATATTTCAAATAGCCATATCCCATTTTTTCTCACAGTTGTCTCAGATTCACATTTGCCCTGCACACGCGATAGAAAATAAACAAACCCATGATCATCGAGAATATCAGGTTAGACAAGCCTGCCGGGCTTGCCTGAGCACAGCAGGATACACACACATCTGGTATTAAGACACATCATAGCCCATTTCCCGTAGTGTTTGTGAGGCGCTAGAACTTCCTTGAATCTAGTCATGTGAGGATGAGTGCTGGGTTGTGAGGTGTAATGGAAGACAGACATTGGGGCGCTGCATTGGGCGGTATGGTGTGTGAGTTATGTTTGTGTTTGTATGTGTGTGCAGTTGTTTGACTGTTTGAATGTGGAGGTATGGATTGGAAAGTGATTTCTCTAGATGGTTGGTTGGCATACTCCAACCAGTGTTGGTTACGGAAAACACTATCCATCCGTCTATCCTTACCTTGATACTGGGTACTTTTCATGATGGCAGTGATTTATTTTCCCACCGTCTTACCATCACAGTTATTTGCTTTGATTTTCTTCAATGCAATATGTTTTTCGTTTAAACGACTTATGGAAGTGTTGTCCCGATGTGTTGGAGATCTTTGTGCTCGACTGTAGTTTTCTTGACCCGCTCGTACTGGCATAACATTTTGACTGAGAAAATTATCATAATTTAGAATGAAGTTTATAATTTGCAGAGAATGTAACAGTATGTTTTGCTACTTCTATATATGTGTAAGTTAGGTCTCTTCCTTAAAATCACACATTTTCATACACAGTTTACTGTCAGACAAATGTGTTTGCTTTCACATTTATCCTGCTGAAAATCTTCTTTACATCTGAAAGTGAATACAGTCATTTTCACCCAAAAGATGTTTGTGGTTTCTCTTACCTTTTTTTACACTTAAAAATTTAATCATGTTTGTTGTGACATTATTTATTGAAGTAAATCTTTCAATCCATGAACAAATGTTTAACTTTGGTTAGTTCGTTAACTTGAGCACCTAAATCATGCACTGTCATAGCCGCTGGTCTTTGATCTGCATTTATAAAAAGTTTACTGCAAAGTGTGCATGTTCATGTGCGCATTATTACACCCAAATGAAGGGCGAAACATCAATATCGCCATAGTCGAGTGTGTGTTGCACATTCCCCCTTGCCCTTTATGTGGCTCACATTGTGCACTCCATAATAAACAGGAAATATATGACAGAGTGCATCCATGAACACACATCTGACTTTGGTTAGATTGTAGACTTGAACACCTATACCGCACACTGTGTGCCCATGTGCCTAAAGGAGGGTTGTGAGCCTCCCTCAGTTGTCCCATTTACAACCTGGCCTGCCTCTGTGTTCAATTCTTTTAACTTGGCCAAAACACCAATCACGTTGAAGTATACCAGGAAAATCACTGACAATATAAAGTTATTTATCAAATGTGTTGAAAGGAAACCTAACTGATGTGACGAAATGAAGGGAATTTGAAATATTTACTTTTTTTTGCATGGTTTTTGCACTTATATATATATCTATATTTGTGTCTCTTTATCTTAAACATGTCAACTACAGTTGAAACTTTCAAATTAGGATAGCCCCCCAGATATGCATGTCACAATATAGGACTGTAACTTCGCCAAGAATTTTGTGAGTTAGAATATATTAGTGCTTGAGAATGGCAATATTGTTTATTGCTTAGCAGTGTGTTACATTGTGTGTTGTTTGCTTCCTGGTAGAAACTGCTTTTCTCACCAAAGCTATTTGTATATATATATATATATATATACAGTTATTTCTTTGTCACTTTTTTATTCTTTTGTTGTTGATGCTTTCACCTTCCAAGGTTGGAAAATTTGAATGGCATAGACAAATTGATCACGTTGTCTGAACTGGATGTCAGCTCCAATCAAATTACAGGTACAGTTTTTTCATAGATTTTTGTGTGTGTGTTTACAAACTGGGAGCAGTTAATAAATCATGATGGCATTCATTGCTTACTGTCTCTTCTTCTATGCGGATGCAGAAAACCTAATAAATACCAAGAGAATGTAAGGATTAAATGTTTGTTTGAGCCTTACTGTGATGTTCAAATTGTACGTCATCATTTAATTTTCTCTAAGAGACGTGAGAAATATCTTTGTTTTACCAGCTCTTAAAATCTGCAGCAGTCGTTTTGTAATATTTTAATACAAGAGTCTTATGTTGGTCGGGGGGCTATTTGATGTGCTGCAACTGGAATGAATTAGCATGGTGGCCGTGATGAAAAAGGGATGTTCAAATTGTGATGTGCCATATAACTGGGTGTTTTATTTGTTTTCCTGTTCAAGAATATTGACAGTGTTGAGTAAGTGAGGTGCTAGTGATTTGTTTTCTTTCTTTATGTTCTTCACTTTCCTGTACTCTGTGTCTCATTTACCGTGTTATGAAAGGTGCCACCGGTGCTTTTTTTCTGTCCCCTTGGATACTTATAAATGTTGCTTTCACAAGAAAAGTAATTCTTATCATCCTGTAAATCTGGATCGGTGTTTACATTTTAAAATTTTGGCAGTGATGAAATTCGTCACTGGTTAGAGATCTTTGAGGCTCAAGCGTCTGGTTTCTTTTCAGGGCCTCAGAATTACAAAGTTCTATCTTCTCAATACCTAGTTTTGAGAAATTTGACCCCCAAAAATTTGAGTTTCACAACATTTCAATTTTTTTTCGAATGCAGTTCTTTGAATATATTGATATTGACTCCGAATAATTTTATGGTTTTGGTAGAGCAGATAGAACGTTTGGTTTCTGACCTCAAAATGGCCAAAAATGTCAGATAAAACCTTGTAATTCTGAGGTAGTGATTTTGTGCAGGAAGATTTCTTTGCTAGTCACAAGGCTTCCTCAAGTCATGTTGCCAACGTACAAATAAAGTATTTGTTGAATAATATATGCTCAGTAACTGAATGTTTTGTGGATTCAGTTTGAAACCAGTTTTTGCATACAACTGATGTGGCTTCAATTTGCTGTTTATTCATACAGACTTCAATATAAGTTAAGGACCACCTTGACAGACAGCCCTAATTTTTTTTAAATGTCCGAAAAAAAAAAGACAGCAAGGAATGTTTCAAAATATTTTGCTCTGAAAGTGTTACTGGGTTAACAATGCGTACTGCAAAGTTTCCTGAAGGGGCAAACCACCACATGCAGCACGGAAATCCCCGGGGAATTGTAGCCAAATTTACTTTTTTTTATTGACTTGTGTGCGACACCACGGACATTCATCAGTTAAAAGTTCTAGTGCCCGTCATAAACGGATGTTTGGTCTCGAACTGTGCTCACTTTGGTGGCAATATAAGCAGCCCTTTGCGTAAAATCCAGTATCGCATCAACATGCCCCCAAGACGAAAGCTGAGAGACTTTGATTGTGCCAGAGCTAAGGCATGATTGCAGGATGGAGTTGGAGCCCGAGAAGTTGCCAGAAGGCTTGCAGTGTCACCCTCTGTCATTGTCCGCCGGAGGCAGCACCATCAAGCCACTGGATCAGTCCAAGAACGCCCACGTGCAGGTCGACCCAAGAAGACCACTCAGAGTGTTTGCAAGTTGTCCTTAGCTTATGTTGAAGTCTGTATGTTACTTGAGATTTTCAGAGGAGAACAAAACTGTTGATATGAACCATTTGCATCTTAATTTTAAGTTTGAATACGTTCATGTGATAAGTGTTTATAAATCACTTTTTAACAATTGGGTGCTGATTGCACAATCAGTCCTGGAAGATTGGAGTTGTGTAATTCATGTTGATTGCTATTAATGCCAAAGGTACAGCAACCAGTTGCCCTTTATCTATTCTGTGTTTTTTAAGTTTTGATTTCCTTACTCTATATTGTACTTCAGAACCTGAGGTGGTCACTGAGGGCCTTCACCTGAGCGGAAAACTCTCATCTTTAGTTCTGGAAGGGAATCCTCTGGTTGATGTCTACTTTAATGAGTACAGGTATTGACTAACTTGCAAAAGACTTCTCTTGGCTTGAGGAATAAAGATAGCAATAACTGTTGGACCTCGTTGTATTGTTTTCTTTTGGGAAGTGCCTCGTACTGACCACTGAGTTTCATAGTAGAGGCAGACATAGTGACTGTGTACTTGGATGGAGCTATTCATACAATGCTTTGTTATACTTTAGTTGTGCATTATAAAAAACAGAGAGCTTTCATTTTGTCATGTGTGATGAACTTGGAGGTAATGATAATGACAAGAACAGACAAACAGTTAGTGGGTGATTGGCAGGTGCTCCGATGTGGTTTGCTTCTGTTTTCATCAAACATCTATCATCCTTATCTCTTCTACTTCTTTGTGTGTGTTTTTTACTCTCTTGTAACAACTTTAATCTTGGTCACTTGTATGACCTAATTGTGTTGTAAATGCCATAAAAAAGCTTACTAAAATTTAAAAAGACAAACAGTTTTGAAGTCAGTAATATTTTTGTTTCGCTTCTCAGCGAACTGACAGCTTGTCAGAAGTGCGAATAAAGTAAGGTCAATGATATTGTTATTAAAATACAAAGATTTTAAAATTATGATGGGAGGTTTTTATGGTCATGCTGGAACTTGTAATGTGAAAAAAATTATTTTCCAGGGACATTCTCTTCAAAGCCTTGCCAATGGTAAGCTGTATTGATGGAGTGCAAAGGCAGGGAGCTGCTGACTTGGGACCTGAAAATACTGATGATGACTTTACACTGATGTGTCTCTCTCAGACAGCTGCACATAAGAAGTTGGCAATGAATTTTGATGCTCAGCTTCAGTAAGTGATGTCTGTTTACAATGACAGTGGTTGTGAGGGAAAGTGGTCATGACCACAGATAGAACTTGTCTTGGGCTTAGTTTTGATGTTTTCTTCTGTCTCTTAATTTAAAGGTGTTAGAGGAGGCTACTTTTCAGCTGCCACTATGTGGTTGGGATATTTGTATGTCGTCGTGGTGAAATCAGGCCGTCGTCTAAATACTGAAATCTAAGAAAAAGACTTTTTTTCTACCTGTTGGGAAATTTTTATCGAAATATCTTTTTGGCTCAACATCTTTTATTTATGTCAATTTAGAAACACATTTCTGTGTGGATTTTACTGAAAAATGCTGATCAAAGGAACAAAAAATGTGAATTTGCAGTTTCCAAGGTCACTCAACCTTTGGATATTTCTGTGAATTTGTCACCCTTCAACTTTGTGTTTTAATCATGTGACCACATCAGATTTGTTGAAGATGTCATAAACTCATTAATCCTGTTTCCTGATATTTCAGGGAGCATGAGGTCAGTGCTCCAGGGGCAAGTGACAACTTGTGCTCGTGTTTCTTCACTTTCTGCGACACATCTTTCAAGATGGCTGCCGAGTATCGCTCCTCCCACGAGTACGGAGATATAAGTGTGACCAGTAGCATCAGTGACTTCACTACAACTGTGTCAACTGACTTGTCCAGCAAAATGTCAAAATTTAATTCAACTGATACTGACAAAGTTACCACTGGTGATGTTACTGACAGAAAGTCAAAATTTGAAGCTGCTGTTGCTGCTCAAGGTCATCTCATGTCTAGTGAGAATTTTCCAGAGTCTGCACGCTCTAGTATAAACGGTAATCACAGTACTGCATCTGTGAGTAACAATAAATCGAAGGGTTCTCAAAGAAACAGTGGCTTGTCAAGCAGTGTGAAATCGGTGACTGAGAAAAGTAAACTTCTGTCAAGTGTTGAAGCAGGCCATACACCAGTGTTAAATACAGGTGCTAACAAAAAGAAAGTTCTGGATGACTCTACAGATTCCTCTGACTCGGACTCTGAGGCAGAAAATGATCCAAGCCTTTATCCAAGTGCTACAGACCACCAGAAGAGATTGCAGGTAATGGCTCCTCAGTCTGCAGCACCGACTGCAGCATCTTACATGAATGAAAAAGACAAATTTGAAATGGCTCTGCAAGGTAAAAGTACTGCAGCATCCCATGACAGAAATATCCAGCATGGTGTCAACGATAGGAGACACTCCAAACCACAGAATGATACCCTCCACAGTTCTAGCTATGGCGTCAGTAGTTCTCAACACCACTCGTCTCAGTATTCCACGAACAATCTCCATTCCATGCCAGACAGTGCTCGCCTTGGTCAAAAAGATTTGTTTGAGCGAGCAGTTCAGCAGCAGCAGCAGACAGCTACAGCAACACCAACAGCTGTCTCCGCTAAAGCCATGTTTGATATGGCTGTGTCCGGTGGAGGCAGCAGTAGCTCAATGGGAATACAGCCGGAGACAATGCGGGCAAGGAGTATCCCATCTGGAGGGACTGACTTTAACCCACAGCATGGGGTCAAGGCTAATGTAGTGGGCAACCAGCTGATGGAAGAACCTGGGGAAGACTTGTGAGTAAACAATATGCCATTGCCTGTGCGATAAGACTGGCATAACCCACAGCAGAGTTATTTTACACGAATGGCAAAAACTTTTTGCTTCATCATCCAGCTGCCTGGTGGCTGGCAGGTTTTTCGACTTTAAAAAATTGATTTAGGAACATTTTTGGTCAAAATTCAGACCTGTCTATAACCTAGCATAAGAAATGGATAATTTGCTATTGATTCACCAAATTTGAAGCATAATTTATATTTTTTGGGTTAGCTGGCCTTATCGCTAAGGTAACAATACCCTTTTTGAGACCATATCAAAGCTGTAAAAAATATTTCCTCACATTCAGTTGTAAAGTCCAGTTAAAGCTTTTTCTGGGTCTAAAGCCCATGGAAGAGTTTGAGCTTGTCCTAGCTCTCTTTAGAAGAAGCAGGACTGATGGTACAAGATCTTTTCAAAGACTAGAAATCGCATTGCTCTCATTTTTGTGCCAAGGCATATGCTGGTATTCAGTGTGGGTATGCATATGGTGAGGTTGATAGTGTAAGATGCTTTTCTCAGAGATCTGTGGTAGTCAAGAACTGAACATAGCTCTTTTGGTCTTGAGTCTCTTTGCTAGATTATTGGACCACCAACCCTTTCTGGTGATATATTTTTCAAAATCGTATTACTTGGAAATCAATTTTTTTTTAAACTGACACTAGAAATATATATAATGATGACTGTCTATAAAGAAGATAAAATCTGTAGAAAGTATGGGCTATTCTTATGATAAAGAAAATCAGCTGTAACTTATTCTTTCACTTATGAGAATGTATAATCATTCTGGGTAAGGAAAGAAGTCCAAACTCTGAGAGACTAGTTCCTCTTTGAAATTTGTCAGTTTGTAACTAAATTCAAAGCCTTTAGATGTAAATCATAAATGTGTTTTGAAGGCCTTTATTCTACCTGATTTTCTATTTAATGTGTGTGGTAAGGGACATTTTAGATGTTCATTGATGGTGACATAAATGGGAAAGCCCGCAACCAGAATTATGTGTTGATTTGCAGCAACTTTAGCTGTAGTCCCAAAGCGATTGATCTAATGAATATCTTTCTCTTTAGATTGAATGACCTTGACCTAGCAGCCCTAGGTATGGATGGAGACTTTTCCTTCGATGGCCTTGACTTTGATATAGACAAGTACTTGGATATGAATGATTTGGATGAGGTGAGTTTCTTGTCTCTATTTGAAAAATTGAGTACCTTGGCTTTTCTTTTGTTCTTGGTACAAATGTACAAAGAATGGAAGGCAGATTATGAGCAGTCAGCATTGAAAACATGTGTGCATACGATTATGAGGAGTCTATACATAGAAAAACACCTCTGTGCAGAAAATATATCTTTCTTCAGATAATTTCCCTGGGATCCTGAAAGAAAGAATTTCATTGGCCCTGAGCAGAAGAACTTGAGTTTTTGGCTGTTCCTTTGATAAAAGTTCTTTAAAAGTCTCAAGACGCATTTGTTCAACGCTATCCTTTGCTAGTAATTTTGTATGTAAAAATGTGTATGGGTTTGGGAGTTTGTGAGTGTGTGCGTATGTGTGTGCATGTGTGTGTGTGCATGCGTGCGTGTGAGTGTCTGTGTGTGTGTGTGTGCACATGTGTGTGTGTGTGTGTGTGTGTGTGTGTGTGTGTACGCACGTGTGTGTGTGTGTGCACGTGTGTGGGTGTGCCTGTGCATGTTCATGTGCGTGTGCCTGTGTGTTGTTAAATAGTCTCCCAATGTGCAGTTTCTGTCTTTTGATTTGTCTGCTGAGTAATAATTCTGCATTGTACATCACTTAGAACCTTGTAGGGACCAGGTGCCGCATAAATTCCAATTATTTTTTATTATTGTTAGTGTGTTTGTTGTCTAACATGTTCGTATGGGATGCTTTGTATCTATATCTGTATTTATCTATGAATTATACACATACTTATATGATTGTTTTTACTTTTATGGTGTTTAACATTTAAGTGTAAGGCTCTTTACAGAACACAGAGCTCTAATGTTGGCATTTTCGTTTAAAAATTTGTAAGATCAGTTTGACTTGGGGTTTTTTCTTCTTTATTGTCGAAGCAGAGTTTGTTCTCGGAGAAATCTTGATTCATTGTGGCAAAAAGAAAAAAGTTTCAGAATTGGTTCATGTTTTTTTTCTTTTATTTCGTACAGTTTTTGGAAAAAGGATGGAGGCCAGCCGAGTCACCCCAAATTCCTCAAAGGTAAAC
The DNA here is from genome assembly GCF_000002075.1 of Aplysia californica. NCBI lineage: Eukaryota > Metazoa > Mollusca > Gastropoda > Aplysiida > Aplysiidae > Aplysia > Aplysia californica. Next base: position 530,545 of record NW_004797761.1, on the reverse strand, counting down.
TTTTGTGAATTGAATTATATTTTACTTTTGAACAAACTTTAAAACCTGATTTTTTAAAACATGGTTTCACAATTGTCGTTTATTTTGTTTGTTCACTAAGAGAACACAATTGGTCTATTCTCAAAATAACAGATATTTTGTTTGTACCTTTATAAAAGCATAAAGAAAAATATAATGAATGTTTCTGAATCTATTATTTTCTGTTGGAACTATATAACAAAAATTGTTCGTTTATTTCCATTAGCTCATATCCAGTCCTTGGAAAAATAGGCTCAGCTGAGTCTAACTTCAATAACAACCACAACGGCATGAGGAAACCCATCCAAGACTCGAGTCTGCACCGCACAGGCCTGGGGATGACTGCTCCCCCACCCCCCATGCAGCCATCACACGCCTGGAAAGATGCACCAGTTCCGGAGCTGATGGGGAAGCCGCCTCGCCCCTCCCCGCTTCCCGCCCCATCTCCGAGCCCATCCTCAGTAGCTAGTGCCGCAGAGACTCTCGGTGGTGGGAGCATCCGCTCCAAGAAGGATGAGCTGTCAGATGAGTGGTATGCACACATATATTGAAATTGTAACATTTTTCCCATACCTAGCATTTTCTGCATCTTTACCTTTGCTCCTCTGTATATTATTTCTTGTCTTAAGAGAACAAAAGTATTAATAATATGCTTTCAATTTGTTATGTTTTCTCAGACGAGCGGTATGCTCATGTAGAGATTGTTCACGTTTCTTCTGTGCTTAGCGTCTTTATCATTTATATCTGAATCCGCTGTATTTTTTTTTTTTTGCCTAAAAAGAACAATGATAATATTTTAATTTTTGTGCTGGATGTCTTCTCGGATGAACGATATTCACTTGTAGAGATTGGTAACACTTACCGCGGGCTTAACATCGGAACCTTTGTAAGCTACCCACTGTGCTTTATTTCTTTTCTCAAAACAATGAAAATAAACTTTAAATTTGTAATGTAGTCTTTGGTTTTTGGAATTATCAGTGGCCCCCCCAAGGCCGGGAGACACCTTGTCGTGGTTTGGGGGCCCAGATACCTTTTGTGCTTATTTTAAAAGATATCTGCGAAGATCTCCCTTAGAGTTAAACGACTTACGGGATGGCTGTTGCTTATGTGGCAGAAATCAAAGTGATTCGATGAATTTCACTATTGAGTTTTGTCATCCTAATACAGGAGTCTTTGTTTCTTGAGTTACTGTTTATCTCCTAGTATAGTTTCTGGAATTCTAATTGCGACACTTTTCTTGTTGGTTTATTTTACATGTTTTTTAAGATAGTTTTGTTTGCAACTACAAGTCATAGACAGTCAACAGCCATTTCTTAACCTGTTGTTTTTTAGTGGTCACTGGCACCAGCCGCTGGTCTGGTCCTATTATACCTAGTGGCTTGTATCATCAGCTGATGAGTATGTGATAGTTTCCTTCCAAAAACCAAAAACAGCATTTAGAGATAAGTTAGAATTCTATAAATAGATGTTCAATTTTCCCTGAGAGGGGGGGTCCTCAATTGTTTATTGATAGTTTGAATGAGAAGAGCAGTGTTTTCAATTGTGCATTGTTCCAGTTCATGGCTGTGTGTTATGATTTTGAAGCTCAGCTGATTTCACAAAAATGGCTGTAACGTTGTGAATAATTATTTTCTTACAATGAAAAGTGACATGCACATTTAGAATGGAATGTAGATTTAATTAATCATTCTTAAAAAACCCAGTTCCATCGTAATTATTTTTTTTGTGCTATATATGGGTGATTCTCAAATAGGACCGTAATTTTTTTGGGGGGTCGGGGGTGTTCGGTATGTATTATTTTTAATGCTAAAATTACAATTTGACAGACAGTTTGGCCCAGCAGTTTATATAATCCGATTTTTCATTCATTTTCTCAACACTAGCCCTGGGCATAGGGGTTTGTACCCTTTGGTGTCCCATGAATGGCACCACATTCCTTTCATTGGTTTTGCCGTTGGTGCACTTTGCATTGTGAAGATCAGCTGATCTGGTTAGAGGAAAATGAGACTTATAGCTTCGCCGAAAACCCATTTGTTTACCACCACCAGAATTACTTTGAATTGAATGTCAACATATAATTATGATGCCTGCTGCTCAGGTTTTTATTTTTTCCCCCTAAACAGTGTCAGATGTTCGTAATATTTTCTTCTCCTTAAGGATCTTCAAAGAATAATGACAATCTCTTTGGCTGGAACTGTAGATCTGGATATTCTGGTCTACTGTTCCTGTGTTATGTTATTTTCCCATGCAAGCACTGCCTTACATTTCCTATATATAGGCTGCAAACACAGTGGAATGCTTCATGCTGTGTTGTCGTTTGACAAAACAGTTTATTGGAACATCATAAGAAATATAATGGAATGGCACAAAATTTATTTAAACAATCACAAAATGATTTATTGCAAATTACCAGTCCTCTGTTAGATTTCAGTGTTGAGCAATGGTGCAGCTCTCAAGTACTGTTTGTTTACTATATATAAAATTGTGTTGCCTGCCCATGCGATAAAAAGACAGTAGTAAGTCACAGCACTCAGCTTTTCACTGGAATAAAGATTGATTGTGTTTACTGGTAGGGAGCTCATTTTGTCTCGAAACACAGTTCTTCTTGCCTCTCATGTTAAGTACCTGGTTCAGTTTCTTATTTCTAAATAATTTGTTTGAGGCTTCAAAACCGTCAGTCAGTTATCTGAGGGGGAACAAAAAGATGAAGAACAAGGAAAATGGGAGGGGGAGGGGGGGAGAAGACGATGAAGAACAAGGGAAGAAGAAGAACAGCAACAACACAGAGAAAGGGGGGGGGGGGGGAGCAGAAGATGAAGAAGAAGAAGAAGAAGAAGAAGAAGAAGAAGAAGAAGAAGAAGAAGAAGAAGAAGAAGAAGAAGAAGAAGAAGAAGAAGAAGAAGAAGAAGAAGAAGAAGAAGAAAAAGAAGAAGAAGAAGAACATGGAGTGTTGTGTGGTGTTGTTTCTCATATCATATTATATGACAATTAGTTGAGATTATATAAAGAAATATTAGGTTTGATGAATATCACTTAAACCTCAATTTCATTTTTGTTTGTTTTAAATTTAAGTCTTCAAAGTTATTGCACTGTTGAAGTCATGTTCTCTCTTTTTAACTCCCTGACCCCCCTTTGTTGAATTTTGTCCCCATTTTGTATACATTTTTGCGGTTTTTCTTTCCACTTTAGGGGTTTTAAGGACAGTCGAACAGCAGAACTTATGATGGCAAGAGCCAAGAAAATGAAATACAATGCAGAGAGAAAGCGGAAGCTGAGTAAATTGGGTAAGAAAAAAAAAATATATAGCCAGTGTAGACCATTGTAAAAACAGTGAAACCTGCTCTAATGGCATCTGGTATAAGTTGATCATCGGTACGAATGGCCTCTTCCCATTTCCTCCCATGCATATGTTTTACAATATAAATTGTAATGACACTGTGTAAAATGGTCACCTTTCTAAGATGACCATTTCTCTCTTGACAATGGGTGACTATCTTAGAGTTTTGACTGTACAGCATATTGCTGTCTGAAAGGCCAGGGATTCTAGGCTATAAAATTGAAAACAGGCCCTATATGATAATATTGCTGGAGGTTGAAAACCTGTAGTAGATGACCCATGTGGTCTGGATGGAAATTAGAAATGGAAGCTAAAAGTAGATAGGAATATCTTAGAGATAGGGCAGCTTTATAACTTATAGCAAAAGATTGACTTTTGTTTCAGGGATGTCCACCAAATTAACTCTCCATTATAATCCACAATACCATGTTTGATATCTGATTCCATGCCTGTACCTGTCCAAGATCTAGCATTAATATTGTATTATCTTCCCTGTAAAACACACCCTCTTTTCAATATATATAGACTGATTCTGATACAGTGTTACCTTTTTATTTTGTCTTCATTTTGACATACAGCATTTTTACTATATTTTGATAAAATAAGGCTGATTATAACTGTTCATGTGGGTGTTTGGCAGGTGCTCTGGGATGGGTTGCTCCTTCTTTCCTATAAAAAATCTATTGTCTCTATCTCCCCTCCTTCTTTTTTGTGTTTGTTACTCTTTTGTAAAACACCTCTAATCTTTGGCACTTATATGACCTTATTGTGTTGCAAGTGCTGTAAAACTCTTACTAAAAAAATAGCTGTTCATGTGTGGTATCTAATTCAATGTACTTTAATGGATTGTACTTTGCCTTTTTGTATTTTATTTTCTGAAAGAATGTTGCTGTCAAAATGTGCGCACATGATGAATTGGTATGGTGTTAGTATGAATGCGTTTTTAATCTCCTATGTACGCCTTGGGCCCATGCTGTGGGGAAAAGAGGGTACAAATGCTCTTATTATTATTATTATTGTTTCCACTTACTTCCCTATTTTGGTCTCTTGTTTACCTTACGGATGGATGAAGTGCTCTGCTATTTTGACTGACCTGTTTGTGGGCTCAGTTAGGTCACTTGACTTGTACAAAAGCATTTAGGATCTATGATAACCTATGTTACCTTCTGATATTTCAACTGGGGAAATATGGACTACAGAATGGCGATGTTTCATTATTTTTATGTGTACTCTCCACCAGATCCCAAACAAAGACTTCAGCTATTTAGGAGATTGGAAGAGTCTGGAAAAATCCACCCTGTCAGACCACCACCTGCCAAAGTCTTGCCAAGGAAGGAATATTTTCAAGGTAAAAATATTATATATATATATCCTTTTTTTTCGGCACAATATAAGTGCCGAAGGTTAGAAGTGTCACAGGAGAGCAACCCTAAAAATAAGGAAGAGATAAGGACAATAGATCATGTTTAATAGGACGGAATGGGCGAACCACACCAGAGCACCCACCGAACACCCACTAAAATATTTCCTTGCTTTGTAATAAAAATTGTATTCTTAAATGATCTGTGTTGTCAAAAATTTAGAGAGAATGCAGTCACAATCATTCAGCTACTTTAGACATTAGTAGTTCTTCAAGGAGTGTCCTTGATTAGGAAGATTCAATTTTATGTTTGAGGAGAGCTTGGGCTGAAATACATAGTGGTATGCTACGACTGACATCCAGAATTAATTTTTCACAGCACAACTGGTCAACTCCTTTTCAGAGGTACATAATATCAGAAAGCTCTCCTTTCATAATATGACTACTGGACCAAGCCCACCACAATACTTCACATCTCTATAATCTGATGTCTGTTCACTGGTTAGTATTTCCATTATGCAGTCAAGCTCTGTTATTATTTTTGTTGCCTTAGATCTTGTTGCCCAGGTTTGTTTGTTCTAACCTGGTTACCGATCTCATAGTAAGACAGAGCTGGCAGAACTGATGGGCCAAATTCCAAGGCATGACAGTAATATGCTGTAGAATATTCTCCTGCAGTGCAATCCACTTTAGGACACTTTTATACAGGATTTAAGGCAACTCCACTGAGTTTGAATTAAAATTTTGTCACCTATTTCTCCGTTACAGCGAGGGAGGAAGAAGTTCAGCGACAAGAGCTCGAAAGAAGAGTGGAAGAACACGCACGTGTCAATCGCACATTTGAGTGGCTGCACACACAAGTAGGGGACCACCCAGTGTCCAGCTCTAGGATCAACCCTGGGTTTGTATTCCGTCCTTTGTTTCTATTATGGTCTTTTAATAAAGTGGTGTTTAATTATATGTTGAATGATTTATGATCAAAATCTCCATTGACTCTGCAACATAATAATATCTTTGGATGGTCTATTCCATGCAATATTTTTGCCTCCCTAACGTAAAGATAGGCAGCATGGCAGCTGCTTAAACGTTTAAATCCTACAATTTCCATGAAAGTGTCTCCCTGTTCTCCTTTTAAAGTATTTTTCTCAAGCTGTTTTGGTTTGCTATTTTGCAATGAAGAGGATCGCCATGATCATTTTTTTACCCCCCCCGGAAAATGTACTCCAATTTTGTAGAGAGCAAATGAAACTGAGAGTTCGAACCTTCATGTAATACTTCTAATATAATAAGCATGTCCCTTCTGCTGTTCAACATAGAAGGCATGATTTGGCCTAAATTATTTTATATGTGCTGTATGTTTTGTATTTCTCAGACCTGGTGCAATGCACACTCACAGTGACAGCAACATGAGCAAAAACCCTCACAACTTCGACTATGGTCCAAGAAAGGTAGGTCATCTTTACACACAGTTATCTGTTAGGTCTTTGTGAGAGCCTCTTTTTAGTCTTTTCTTTCGTGTGCTTCTGTGCACATGCTTTAATGTAGTCTGCTGCTCCTCTCTTTCTTGTCCATGTTAGTGTCTTTTTATGGATTACCTGCTTAATTGTTTTAGTATTTAAGGTTCAACAGCGCTCACAACTGCTTAAGGTCATATGAGCGCCAAGGGGTGGATGTCGACAGAGAAGTCCTTAAAAAGGAATCAGGCTTACTCTTCTCACCTTTCTAGCTTCAACAGCACAAAGTTTGCTTCGACTGTCAGGGCACCTCGGAAATAGCGGGTCACAAGAGTGTAACAAACATTCAAAAGAAGAAGAGGAAAAATGACGATTGTAAGGATTAGGAAAGAAAAAGCAGCTGTTCCCTGTTGCAGTTCAAGCACAGTTATGAGCATGACATTGATGAATCAGCCCATTTACAATTCCACTGTTCATAAGAACATGTTAATGTCCTCCCCCCCTTGGGAATGGCCTAAGGACACTTCAGTCTGTAGCTCCGCCCCACTCCTAAATGATTTAACTTGTGTCGCAGGGGACGTAAAACACTGACATTAAAACCATTTTAAAAAAAATATTATGTTTGCTTTGCTGGGACATTGTCCTCCCTCAGCTGGAGTTGACCCTGACAGGCATTGCTGAAGAAGCTCATGTCCTGAATGATCTAAATTGTGTCGATGGGGACATAAAACATCTACAAGTTAACAAAAATCTTGCTGCTCTCCCAGTCTGTTTCTCCTGAAATATGTTACTTCTTGTGTAGACTCACTGTGAAGTGTATCTCAACAGGAAACAGTAGCTGCACTGTTATCTCAGTTGATATCATGCTGATAACTCTCTTGTTGTAGATAAAGCAGTACTGGCGTTAAGATGTTTGTCACTCTGAAAACTTTACTCAAACCTTAAAGAAACCTTTCTGCCTCTGTTGTGGATGGTTGGTGGATGGTCTGATGTAGTCTTTTTCTGGTATAGCAAGTTTTATAATCTTCCATACACCGAAATATTGCCATTATCAAGCCGTCTTTCTGAAATTTGTAATGACAAAATCACACCCTATATATAGTCTAACACATAACTTCAAGCATTACACAATCCTGATCCTTGTTCTCACACAGACCAGCCCTGGTTCTGACTACATGGATTCAGTGAGTGCACATGGAGGTCATGGGGGTCACAGATTAGGCCGCAGGTTCTCCACTGAAGAGGCTCATGGTGAGTAGTTTTTAATTTTGCCTCTGACCAGGTAAAAAACCATTTTATTCTGCTAACAATAATGTACCTTAATTATGTATTTTTTCTTGCCTTTTTCAACTTTTAAAATTTGAATTTTGCTGAAACATTTTTTGCTCTGAAGCAACCATTACCACAGATTAAGAAACTGCAATAAAAAATATTTTAAAATTTTGGGCCAGATACATTCTAACAGCTGGCGAACTCTCATCCATATAGTGCTTTTTCACTCTTTATTTTCTGCCTCCATTAAATACTATGAGTTCTTCTGTAACATAGGAGAACGGTACTAAAGAATAAAACACTACAAAGAGCTAATGGGTTTTGCTGTAGATTTTTATACACATTTGCCCTTGGCATATGTTATATATTCACTTTAGGTAGTGAAAAGTTTTGTACTGAAGATTCATTCCCTTGCAAGGAAAATATCTTCAATAGTGTGTGACCACCAAAGTTTGAAGGTTTGCAGAAGGCTGACAGGAAATGGTCGCTAGATTGTTACCATCCATCACGTACAAAAACATGCCCTTATAGCGCTTGTAACTGTTCTCCAGATTTGCTAGATTGGCCCGAGTCCACCAAAAATTAACTTCACAAGCACAGTTTTACCCAAGTGTTCCAACATGTGAGCGATATTGATGAATAGTTGTCATTACCACCATAGGGTTTCTTCTGCAGAGAATCAATTTATTCATGTTTAGTGAATATTTTTATTTTGTTTAAAGAGTTGAAAGAATGTGTGTTTTCCAAATATTGAATACGATTGAACCTGTTATATAAGCTAAATAAGTAGAAACATACGACCAAGATGTTACCGATTGCTAAAGGCTGTAAAGTAAGAAAAATTATCTTAAATCACGCGTTATGGTTTTGATATTTAAAAAACTGCTTTCTACTGGGCTTTACATTTGTTATGTCTTCATGCAGGGACACTATGGCTTTATCTCTGTATTTTTCAGCTGGAAACTCACCGATGCTGCCACCGATACAGATCGGTGCTGTGCCATCTACACACAAAGATGAGAGGATGTCATGGAGGAATGAACAAGTGGACAAAAGTCTGGGATGGGGAGGAGGGAAGAAAAGAGGAAAGAATTGATGTGATCGAGCTGCTGTGATAGTGTGTGCGTCTGAGGAATACCTGAACTCTTTGTATTTTCTTTGAGTGATGAGATTGGGATTTAACCTGTATTCTTTTTATGATGTTCATTTGTTTCTTTTTAAATGATACTCAGAACCTATCTGTGCTTTTCATGTGTGTATGTGTGTCTGCTTTCATGATAGTGCTGAGCAAAGGACTGTTCTTTAAGGCAGATGTTCTTGCCTTGTATTTCTTTCTATTTAATTCCCTAGTCATTTTCTTTCAAAGCATTCTTGTATTTGATGACATTTCTTAACCCTTACAGCCCCAGTTGTGTGTATTTTCTTCACAGGGTGCTGCCCATCTCAAACCTAGGAGTGCATATTTCCCTCACATGGTGCCAACCACCTCAAACCTCATTGTGTGTTGTTTTGCCATAATCCATCCAATGATCTCGTAAAAAATATTCCACACATTATCTTCCCAAAATTCAAACAAAGCAGTATAGTAATTTTTTTTAATGTCTGCCAAAAATTACAGACGCAATCAGTATTGGATGGGCCTGAGGAGTTGAGGACTCCAGTATTACTTGGGCCAGAGAGAAGTAAGAGCTAAAAATAGCCCGGTGCTGTAAGGGTTAAATTTTCTTTTGCCCATCTTACTGAAGTCCATGAGTTTGAAAGCTTAGAATATTGTTTTCGAAGAGAAGGAAAAAAAAGTATGAAAAAGTATGGGCAGAGACTCATCTTTGGTAGCAGATGTCAGTCTGTCTCACTTCATTACTTTGAGAATGTAGCTGGTGACCGCGTGCTTGAAACAGAATCATATTATATATATATATATATGACAAATGATTTGTGAATTCTGACCTGAAATGCTTCCTTGACTGGAAACTGGGACTCTTGATAACAGCACCATTTTTTTTACTCATTCTGCAAACCGTACCATTAATTTGTATGTTAGTGTATGAAGTGTTTTTATGTTTATAGTATTTTTCAAGATCTTTTTTTTTCCTTATGTCATACATGAGTTCCTGTTGGTTACAAAGTGTCTGTGATAGGCCCCACCTTGTATTTTCTACTTTGTTATTTCCCTCTGTCATCTTCTTTGATAAACATAATATCTGATTACTTTCTTGGTGCTGACATATTTTGATACTTATCCTGAACTGAGCTTTGGTGCCTTTCACCATCTAAAAGAAAAGATGAGGCTGAAGACGATATTTCTTCCTCTGACTTACTTTTAAATCAAGTTTGTGTGTGAACATCTAGGAAGAGAAAGATAAGGCTTACAGGTTCACTTGTGGGTGGAAAGTGGGTATAATTTTCAAAAGCAGGATTACCTCAAAGAATTAAGGTAAAGAGATTTGAGAAGAGATGTTGAAACTTAGAGCAAACACACTTGTACAAGTGTAGTTTGAGTTGTCTTTTTGAAGAAAAGAAAAAAAAGACTTGAATTTTTGTCCGAAAATTTCGTTTACAACACTTCAAACTTGTTTTCATTATAAAATCTCTTATGATTTTAATACCTTTGAATACATGGTAAGGGTCAAGTGAAATACAGTTTATCTGAGGTTTCCTCCTATAATGCTTAAGTGGGGTAAGGTTCTAATTATAAGTCTGTCTTATTCTGGCGTGACAAAACCGCAGACTGGGTGGTTGGGGGATGCCATGGCAGGTGCTACCTGTTTACTCTCCCTCTGTTGTTTCTGTTCACCTGTTTTGTTTTCCCCAGTACTAGATATAATTTGTGTCGATGCTTTTTCTTTATATTAAAAATAGCCATGCCATCACTGCTGCAGTTCACCTTTAGAGGTTAATTTTAATTGACTGTTCAGGAATTGAAATGATGCATCATCTGTAAGGATTTTTAATAGTTCTCTAATAGTTCAACTAATTTCAGAATTATGGAATAAGAGGTGCGATTTCAACACCTGTCTTTCCTTTACACCATCTACTAAATAAAGCATTGGAAGACTGCTTTCCCTTCACTCAGTAGCTGCTGACATACTTGATGTAAAGGTTTGATTCTTTGGCTAGGGGGCTGGACAGACTAGGAGAGTTGATGCTGTTAGCAGTGTCGGGCTCAGATGCGCCGTCTCAAAGGAAGCCTGTTTTACAGGAGAGGCCAGCTACTTTATATCATTGAAAGACCACTTCAACTCAGATTCAATTTTGAGGTTTCATGCTTCTCTGTTTTTTTAATTTTTCCCACTGGGATGAATTTGACCTATTGTTTTACAATATAATTTACAGAAAAGTCAGGTTGTAGAAAATGTTGGAGTTGGCCTGTTTGTATTACTTGAGCCAAACATTATGATAGGCCCAACTCGCAGGACTGTATCAAACAAAAACTAACATGTATGCTCGACATACTTGAAAGAGCGGTTTAGATCAAAATTTTATGTTTCTAGACTGTTGTCAGTACCGACCTTTTCTGTTTTCTGAGACTTGTTGTAGTGCACAAGACTAAATATTATTTCTATGCTCAAAATTTTCGTCATGGCCACAGTGTCATGAAGTCTAGCTGTGCTTTTTATTTATTCATTCCGTCATTCTTTTATCATGCTTTAAAAAAAAAATGAAACGTCGCTTTTGAAAAATTTGTCATAATTGTGTTCATGGAAAAAGAAATTTAATAAACGTTGTGCTCTTAGAAGATGATGGTTTTGCTTTCTTTCAGTGGGATATAGGGCCTAGTGTTTTTGCTGATACAACTAGAAAACTCAAATGGATTGAGTGTTAGTGTATTGTTTGCACACCATGAGAAAGGGCCAGAAACTGTGATAATGAAATGTACAGAGGAATTATGATGTGGGAGATATAAAGAAAGCTGGATTTTTTGTGTTTGTGTCATCAAGTCATGTCCATACTGCTTGTTCCACAACACCCAATGACACAGTCTCTATTGTCTTTGTTCCGCAAAGTGGAGATAGAGTTATCAAATTGTTCTTTTTGAGACTTGTGGCTTGAGACATAGGTTCATGTCTTCATGGAGTTGGGTGGTTGGAGGGCGTCACCGAGTAGGTACTACTCCTCCTTCCGTCTGTTGTTTCTGTTTGTGTTTCTGTTTGCCTTGCTTTTTCCTTGCACTGTTATGACTGCTTTTATGTGGAAGTCTTTCTCTTTCACTCAAACTTTAACAACTTTTGGGGAGAAGGGGAAAAAATGGATGGTCCTCAGATGCTCTGGTGTTGTGCTTCTTTCTTATCAACCATCTATCATCCTTATCTCTTCTCCTTTTTTTGGTGTGTTTTTCTCTTGTGATACCTCTAATCTTCGGCCCTTATATGACCTAATTGAGTTGCAAGTGCCGTAAAAAGCGAAGAGAAGACAGTAAGTTTAAGCATTCTTTTTCTTGTCAGAAATACAAGATTGCATAACTCTTCCCTGAATATAGCCTTCCATCGTAAAACGCCAGTGACTTCCCTTTGTCACTATTCCCAAGTTGTCCAAAACGTGGCGCTGCGCATGCAGACGAAAGGCGGAAACAGCCGAAGCAGCGCGTGGGTGCGTCAGTCGCTCCCGCCCTGCTCATGATTTTCCCAAATACAGAAGTTTTCGTGAAAAGGGGATAATCCGAGTCTAAAAATAGCCGAACCGCGTGAGCACTGGTGGTGCATGGCATGGCGCGGTGCGCGCACAGCTCGAAACTCCCCTCCGTAGTAATTCATGAAGTCGGCGAACTTCCTCTGACCGCTGTGACCTCCTTACTGTAACGTTGATTCTGTCCTTCTCATTGTGCGATATTGGAGGCGTAGCGTAGAGGTGGTTAGTAGGCCTAGACATTTGTGAACAGCAGTAATCTATAGGCCTTCATTTCTACACTCGCTGTCCTGTTGGACTGTTGCACACTCATCGTGTCTTAATAATATATATAATGTGATTTTTTTTCACGTTGTCGGGGTTCAAACGGTGAAAAATGACTGGTTCTGTATATATCTCGTGAAGAAATCCTTTTTTCCACCAGAATCAAAAGAAACGGATTAAAACAAATTATGGCAAAAAACGCCCCCCTCTTCTACTATCTAAATTACACAACAGGAGAGGAAAGAAATGGGACGGTTCCTTTTTTAAGGGGGGGGGGGGTGTTTTTGTATTTTTTAGTCTCCTGTAAAATAAACTTTTCCGAATTAGCCATTTCGCGATGATGAATATCGGCAGAAAATCATCGACAATTTTCTGAATTTGCAATTGAGAGAAGGGAAGTTCTTTTATTGAGAATCTTCATTTGTCAACTTTGATGGTGCTACCCTCTTAGCTGAGGTTGACCCTGTCGGGCATGTTCGAAGAAGCCCTCCTCTAGAAAGAAAAATTAAAAAATTAACACAATTTAAATTGTGGCGACGGGAGCTCTGAGTCCATCGAATCTATCCTTGTGCGCCGTTGACCCATTCTTTCCCCACCTCTTTCTCTCTTTAGATTTTTGTTGGTTTTATTTGTTTGTTTGTTCTGTTTTTAAAATTACTTCTTTTTTTAACCAAATCGGAATAATTCATAACAATTCACGGAAAGGGGAAAAAGGCGAAAACCGCACCCAGACGTTGATGGCTGGTGCCTCAATAAATAAATTATTGCTGGTCAGGTCAGGTTGGGGATTTTTGTGTGTGTTAGGATGGGGGTAAAAAGGAGTAGGGGAGGGGTGCAGTGGGTTACAGACACCCCGATGTGCCCTCTTTCTGTTCAATTAGAGATGTATAGAGTGTCACCGGAAGGGGGTCATTTTCACGGAGTGACATTGTAATAGTCAGGGGTCATTGTCAAGGCCTTAAGTACGGACGTGTCTGTGCGATCGGATGGGAAATTGTTGTTTGATGGTCGTGGAACCAGCAGAGGAAAGTGTGGCTGGATAGTATTATCATTATGGTGTTTTGTTGAGTACATCATGTGTGAGTGTGTGTTCGTGAGAGGCAGCGCGTTTTCGGGCACACACGTTCATATAGTATGTGCGCGCGCGCCCTGAGTTTGTGTATGTATGGAATTCCCTCGAGTTTATGTGGGTGCACGCACATTTACCCACAGTGTGTGTGTGTGTGTGTGTGAGAGAGAGAG